>NC_034413.1:34201814-34246947 GCF_002078875.1 Numida meleagris | reverse complement strand
AAGGAAGGAAGGAAGGAAGGAAGGAAGGAAGGAAGGAAGGAAGGAAAAGGAATTGAATCAATAGAAACAGCAGAGTTGGATGTCTCTGAGCAAATCTTGGCTATGTGCAAAGGCTACAGTGTGAGTTGCTCTTTTCTGAAATGTTCTTGTTTTATTTGTTCCACTCAGGACGTGTTCCTAGGGTTGGAAGAGGAGGAGGAAGGGGGAAAGAAAGAACACTATTTCATGGTATAAATACGTGGGGCAGCAATGCCAGCCACGAAAAGGGGACTCTCATCATGGAAAAATGAGCCTTCTTCCAGCTCGCTTTAAAAAATTCCTCCGGCTCCAAGCGAAGCGACCTCGCCCACGCCAGCACCCACCCGCGGATGGGCGGAGGAGCCGTGGCGGTGTCTGTGGACCCACAGTGACTCCTTGCGGCCCGCTGTGGCTATTACAGGCGAGGCTCTGCCCGAGACGTTCAGGAGGAGGAGGAACATAGCGGGCGGTTTCCTGACTGCGAGGGAAGAGAGGAACTGGGCTGCAGGAGCTTCGGCTGCTCGCGGCTGCTCCTCCGGGGGTGCAGAAGCCTTCGTGACACGGCCGGTCCCACGGAGTCTCTGTCCTGCTACATCCGAGGCTTTTTGGAGGAATTTGGATGAACCCTCTTTCCAGGTAGACAGGATTTTCTTCTCCTTTTACAGCATTCGTATGGCTGTTGATGGTCCTTCAGCGGCAAACTGGAGCTTCTAAACCCCCAGCCTGTGCCTTTGTGGGTTCCACAGCTATTGGTGCTGCTAGGGACAAGTGGCTAACTTCAGGGACGCTGTGTTTAGACTAGTGCCTGCACTGAAACAATATGCATTTCCATGCTGCTTTAAGCCTTTTGGATGGTTTGGGCACTTTTCAGGAGTGCATTCTAGGCACACATGGCCAGAGGTCCAGAAAAATCCTCGTAGGGGACCTGGAGAACACAATTTTTCCTTTTATTGAATTCCCCATCTACTGCAGACTGAAGTGATCGCAGAGACAGCAGCATGGTATTTTGCTGTGTAGTAGTAGTAGTTGTGTAATTTGGCTCACCTTTGATTTTCAGAAATTTGGAAATAAGATATGGATTGCAAATTGGACTAAGCGGTGAGCTATGCCCCCTAGTTGTGTTGATTTTCATCAGCACAAGCTTCAGTTTTAGAAGATAATGGTAGTTACTCCCAAACGAGTTGGATCTTGCAAGCTTGCTGCACAGCGCTGCGAAGGAGCCAGTGCTGAGCCCCTGGGCTGCCCTACAGCCCAGCCGCCTCTCCACTCTTCCCTGGTATTCCCTTATGTCTCACTGTAAGTGCAGTGGGAGAGCTGACAAAGGGTTTGGACCTCCTGCAGCAGTAGGGAAACCTTCCCTAGCAGGTGGTGGACTAAAACTGTGGGATGTGTTTGGGTAGGCAATATAACAGAGGCTTTTGCTTCAATTTTTTTTTTTCCCCAGTTTTATTTCACTTAGCAAAGATCTAAGTGTAGTAAAATGCTGCTTGCACGTGTGGATAATAATGCAGGCACTGCCTGCTGGTCACAGCCATGACAGAAGTTGGGAGTGCGTTGATGTCAGAGCAGCAGCACAGTTTCAAACTTAGTTCTTCATCTGATGTAACTTGTACAACTCTCCTGTTTTCATGACCATAAAGCAGCTCCTTGCAGACAGTTAGCTTAAATGGTGGAGCACCTGAACTTAGTAGATCTGGGAACCATTTGCTCAGCTGCAATGGGTGTGATTTTGAAGGTGTACCAGGGAGAACCAAATGTTCAGACAGAAGGATTCAACTCCCAATTGGCACTTTTCATCACTTCTCTATGCTAGCAGTGTTCAGACCTAGTCTCCATAAAACGCATTAGCCTGCAGTACACCCTTTTGTTAGTGAAATCTGGTATTTCCCACTGAGTATTTCACAGTAGGAGATGGGTTTTTTCAGAAGGCATCAAATGTGACAAGATTTGCAGTAGAGCCACAACAGCTAATGGCACCCTGAGGGTGACACAATAAGCAGTATTGCCCACCCCAGTTTTGGAGACTCCTCAGATAGGGGAGAGAGGTTGTGGCAGCTTCGTCCCCCATCTGTCCACTGCCTGTTAATGGAATCAATGGGGGGGGAAGTACCGTGCATGCCTTCCAATGGCACTCTGTGCTTGCAGCCCAGCAGTGATAAGAAGGAGCTTGCATGCAATGGAGTGGGATAAAGGAGATGGCATGTAGTGGTATGACAAAGCAGTGAAGTGTGCCTGGTGCTTGGAGCTGCTTGTGTAGAGGCAAATGCCCTACTCCTCTGCACAGAGTCCTTCTCACTCTTACACATGGCAGGAGGAAGGGAGATGGTTAAACCCGGGATGCCGTGACCTGTGAGTCAGACACTTGGCCAAAGCCCCCATGTGCTCAGCATCTCCAAAAGATGTTTTCACCAGCTCTGAAATGGTGCTGACTGAAGGCTCCAAGCCACCATGTCTTCCAGGAGATCAAGGTCTCCTGCAGCTCTGCTTGATGGAGGATGAACAGGATGGCCAGAGATAGAAAGTCTTGATCTTAACTATAATAATTCCTCAGCATTACAGTAAGTGTGAGGACTACTCCGAAAGTAATGCTCCCCAATTTATTATATTGGCCTACAATTTCAGAGGCAGATGGTGGTGGCATGGCAGTAGAGGCTGAACCTTCCCACTAATATTCCATTCCATTTTGTTGCCGTGTGACAGATAGCAGCAGAGGACAGCATCTGACATGGAAGTACAACCCCTATCTAAAATCAAGCCTGAGCATTGGTTCTTGAAGGCTTGTTAGCATGCGCACAAGCCTGAGCAAAGAGAAGGGCCATCCGTGTTGTAAGGATATTGGCAGCACTGATAGTAACTGGTCTTCCCAGCATAAATGAGTCTTCAGAATCCTGTAATGGGATGCAGCTTTCAGTGTAAAATACGTTGGGATGTGTCCAAAGAGGAAATAACTGCTGAGTAGCCAAGAGGAGGGAGATAGGGAGATGCTAGGGGAGCTGAGCTGTCTGTATTCTTCAGATAATGCCATTTTCATGCAACTAAGGCAGCAGCGTAGCTGCATTGCTAGCTTGCCCTTCCCCTGCACTAACACAACCTCTCTAAGGAAGGATGAAGGCACTTTCAGGTGCCATTAAGCCTTTGACCTTTCAAAAAAAAAACAAAACAACCCAAACATTAAAGAAGAGCACTGAAGAACTGAGGCATTCTCTTCACAGCAGAGGTCTCTCATAGCCCTTTTTGTCTTGAGTTGACTGTCAAGCAGAAAAGTAGCTATGGCAGTATGTGGTCTGTGCTGTGAAGCTGACGTGACAGCTAGTGTGATTGTCCTCTAGACATACAGGTGAGTATTGACTCTTTACTCTTGAATATTGTCCCTTGGATTTTGTCTGTGACTATCATTTCCAGCCCTCAGTTCCTCTGAACACTTGTACATATTCCCAAGAACTTCTCAGAGTAGATCTCAAACTTTTCTGCTCCTTAAATCACCACAGTCCTTCAAAAAAATGGACTTCAGAGGCTCAGTGGTGGGTTAATTCTAAAGCTGTGCTTTTCTTTTAGTGTTGTTTTTTTCACTCAATTGCTCTATGGGTTCATACAGCACTACAGATTTTGTACCCTTTTGGTATACATGGGTAAGTTGGAACTTGCTGCAGACCTTCCCTCACGGTCTGACTGAGAAGGTGAAGGAAGTGTGGATGGTTATATCTGCATGCATCTGGGTGGACAGGTCCATGTGGCCATGGGCAGCTGGACAAACACCTGGAGAGGAACTGTGAAATCTGAAGATATCAACTCACTGTCCACAGCTCCACCATTTTTCCCATAGCTTAACAGAAGATTGAGCATTTCTAAATCATTTGCACCATACTCCAGCAAAGGAAATACTTTAATTGCTTAGCTTTCGTGTCAATATAAAAACCTGCAGTACAGGGTCTAGCAGTGCATCACAGTAATACAGACTGTGTTTCTCACAGACAGAACTAACGTGAAGCATTGGCTGGCTTTGTATCTTTCTGTCAGAGCTAAGAGCTAGAATATTGTGTATAACATGTAACTTCTGTTTTCCTGCAGGCATCTAAACATCCAGAAGAACTGCTGAGATGTTCCAACAAGCCCTTCTATCTACTCTTCTTTGCATGGCTCTAGTACCTCTCCATGCTCAGTTTGATGATGAACCTGTTACCTCCTGTACAGGTATTAATTTGGGTGTCTGTCTCCTTTGTAGGTAACAGTCTTACTTAAAGCAATGGATTTGCTCAACCCTAGAACCTGCTTACAAGGAGCTGACTTTGGCACATGATACCTCTCCTGCTTCTTTGCAGCACCCTGCCATAGTCATCTGTCTTTCTGTGGGAAGCAACATTCTCCACTTACTCATTTCTGGGTTTGCAATGCAGTGCAGAAAAGTAGAAGGTCTGAGCTCTGCCAGTGGTGGCTTCTCCTGGTTAGTGTGCTGCTAAATACCAACAAGTCTCCAGAACTCAGATGCATATTCGATGTCAGAAAACAGCCCATTGTGAATTTTAAAATGTCAGCACTTCTCTGCTGCAATGTGGAAGTGGTGATTTAGGTGTTCAGACCGACTTTTACTAAAAAAAACAACAAAGCAAAACATAAGGCAGTACTTTCAAGATTCAGTAATGATTAGATCTTAGGATTTTGAAGTTGTTGACAATGAGAAGTCTTCTGATCTGGACAGAGATACTGTTTGGGATAGAAGAGAGTTGTGCTTTTTTGACATTGTATTTGGGTATAACCCTTTTCAAAATGTTTTTAAATCAGAGAGAGTATGGCAGGCAGGGCATCTATCTATGTAGTGCAGGAGAGCAAAAGTCATCCTGTTGCTCAAAACAGGCACTTAGTCATCCGTGTCCTCATTTCCTCCAGTTTTGGTGGAAATAGCTCCTGATTAACTAGAGTTGCAACAACCTCGCAGGGCACCAAACCTCATGCCTTGTGCTGTTGTTTGCTCTCTTCGTGATTCTGTGTGCTTTAATCTACTTGGTCCACGTTTCTGGGGAATAGTGAAGGGGGTGCAGCATTGCAGAAAGTGCCATGACACATTCTGAAAATTGTCTCCATACAGAAAAGACAGATTGCCCCATCAGTGTGTACTTCGTCATTGACACCTCAGAGAGTATTGCTTTGCAGACTGTGCCTATCCAGAGCCTTGTGGATCAAATAAAGCAGTTCATCCCGCGATTCATTGAAAAACTGGAGAATGAGGTATACCAGAACCAAGTCTCCATCACTTGGATGTTTGGAGGACTTCATTACTCAGATGTGGTGGAAATTTACAGCCCTTTAACAAGAAGCAAGGACACATACCTCACCAAGCTCCGTGCTATTAAGTACCTTGGCCGGGGCACCTTCACGGACTGTGCTATCTCCAACATGACACAGCAATTCCAGGGCCAGACAGCCCGCGATGTGAAGTTTGCGGTGGTCATCACTGATGGACATGTCACTGGCAGCCCTTGTGGGGGAATGAAGATGCAAGCTGAGAGGGCACGTGACATGGGGATAAAGCTCTTTGCCGTGGCCCCCAGTGAGGACGTCTATGAGCAGGGCCTGCGGGAAATTGCCAGTCCACCACATGACCTGTACCGCAGCAACTACACCATCACACCGAAAGACGCCCTGCACATTGATGAGAACACTATCGAGAGGATAATCAAAGCGATGGTGAGGGGCACTGAGCTGTGCTGCCCAAGGTGCAGAACAGAACAAGGGGAGACACTAGGGACCGGTGACAGGAGAAGGAGCATGTGGAAGGGTGGGAAGGCTCCATGGTCTGTCTCCAGAGAGCACCTCCACAAGGGAAAAACATTGTGTTTCTCCACCTTTTTCAAGTCCTTTTTGCACCTATGGGCCAAATGTGGTCTTGAGTATGTCTGATTTCTTTGGCTAGGTGTCCCTTGGGTTGCACCCCTGCTCCCTTGGATGGCAGGATCCATCCAAGTGCTGCTGCTCAAGCCAGACCTATGCCCCACCTGGGGGAACGCGGAGGAGGTGGCAGCACTGGGATCTGTGAGGCTCTCTGAGCTCCCGCCGCACTCAATGGAGTGATTTCTGGGGCCCCCTTTTGTGAGGGACCACCGTTAATTGAGGACTCTGCTGAGGATGTGGGAGTTGGTCCTTCACCTTGAGGTCCCTTTCCAACCCAAGCCATTCTATGATGTGATTAAAGCTGTGGGAGCTTTGCCACCTCTTTTCTTCTGCCATCACACATACTGCTAAGGGTGGGTGCTGTTCTTCTCTCAGAGCTGACTACCTTAACTGATTTCATTCATTCTGTTTTCTCCCTTGCAGAAACATGAAGCCTATGCTGAGGTGAGTGAGCAGCACCTGCATCTCATTTCCAAGTTAAAGTTGCCTTGCATATTGGAGAAGACCAGATTGTACCCCGAAGGAGCAGACATGATTTTGCTCTAAGCTACATGGAATGGGTTTCTGCCTACCTGGGGATCAGTGGGTAGCATGGGAACCCACTCCTTTACTCAGCAGTTGAAATGGCACACGGGATGGTTCCCTTTCTCCATCCCCCTTATTTGTGATTCTCCTCTTGGCAATGAGTTCAAGTCTATGAAGATACTCATTGTACCATGCTGGATTTGGAGGCATGTTTTACCAGTGTTCTGCAAGCTAGAATTCCTGCCCAGCCATGTAACAGGGCTTGGCCTACATAGAGAGGAGTGTGCAGAGGGGTGCTCCCAATGGCACACCCTTCCCTGGTGGCTCCAGAAGAGCAAGTCTATAACACTGTGGCTGACACTTAGCAGTCCTGTTCTTTGAGCTCAGGCCCAGAGCCAAAACCATGACGAATGCACTTGTGGCAATTTCTCATTTGTATGCAGGAGCTTTCGACGTGCATTTTGCTGCCTCAGGTCTGAGCCAGATGGAACCAGAGTCACTTTTACTGCTGCTGGGGGGTGTGTGGAGAGAGCTATGGTGCACGGCCAAGCTCTGGGTGCTGGCTGGGTCAGAACACAAGGCTGTGGGTGTGTCACAGCACTGCAACTACATCTCATGTTGAATTCGGTGTGTTTCAGTGCTACAAGATGAGCTGCCTGGAGATTACAGGTCCAGCTGGTCCCAAGGGATACCGAGGGCAGAAGGTAAGTTGCTTTAACCTGTGGGAAGAGAATAATACCAAGAGAATAATACGGTCCAATTTTTGGGTGGTCCTGTGTGGAGCCAGAAGTTGGACTTGATGATCCTTATGGGTCCCTTCCAACTCGGAATATTCTATGATTCTATGATAGCAGTGCCTGTCTCAGACACTGCAGGAGCACTGCACTCTGTGTATCAGGCACTGCAGGGCTCCTTAGAACTCATGTCAAGTGCCTTCACACATAGCCTCCATGTGGGAAATAATTCCCCGGCATCTGACATCCCTGGGAGATGGCAGAGCAGTGCTGGATGGAGCGCAGACCCAACACCAGTGTCTCCTCATGTCCATACAAAGGCTGATGGACCAATGGGTGCAAAGAGTCATCCATGCATCAGCTATGCCAATCATGGGCAAGGGCCTTCAGTACCTGAGAAGCTGTGCAGGGCCAACAAGAGCACAGTAAAAATTGTTTCCAATTCTCCCACTCCCAACAGCCCTCACGTGTGCAGAGTCTCACTCTACCCACAACCCCACAGAATCCAAAACACTGTGGTGCTGGGCTGTGTGCTGTCATCCCCGTAACAGCTGCCCCAAGCTCTGTAGGAGCCTGATGCTACCAGAAATTGCTGATGTCTTCCAGTCATCACCAAGTCCTGATTGTGATGTGTTTTTCTTTTAGGGTGCAAAGGGAAACATGGGAGAACCAGGCTCCCCTGGACTGAAGGGACGGCAGGTGAGTTGTAAAACTGTCCTTGTGACTCAGTAACCAGTGCTGTCCTGATGCCATCTGGGGCTTCATCTGTGCCCTGCTTGAGGTAACACTCCGTGTCTTCTTTCCTTAAGGGTGACCCAGGTATTGAAGGTCCAATCGGATATCCCGGTCCCAAGGTAAGAATCATACAGTCAGTGGCTGCACTCTTTACTTTCATGGATTTTTGTGTGGTGCTGTGTGGAGCCAGGAGTTGAACTTGATGATCCTTATGGGTCCCTTCCAACTTGGGATAGTCTATGGTTCTATGATTTTTGGTAAAACACAGGATGGTTCAGGGTAATTTTCCACTGCTCAGTGTTACATCTCTTCAATCCCTGGCATTCCCCTGCCCTGTGGGAAGGAGAAGGCGCCCACAAATCCATCACCAAGTTGTGCATTCGAATGCCACTGTGCCCAGCACATCTTCCTGCTCCAAAGGCAGATGGCCAGCATGGAAGAGTTGTGTAATTCAGAAATTCGATGTGACTTTAAGAATTATTACTAGCCTTTCTTCTTAGAGAGCCTCAGCAACACTGTGATCCTTATAGTGTTCCTCCCTCCCAACCTGCCCTTTTCCCACCTGGGATGCCCATTGTGCCATGCGGGTCAGCTGCTGCCTCCCCCTTGCTTATCCCAGGCACAAACACAGCACCATCTTTCTTTTCTTTTTGTCTTGCTCCAGGGTGTTCCAGGGCTGAAAGGAGAAAAGGTGAGAAAGAAAAGCCTGCATGGTATGCCTGGGGAAGCACAGTACATTGCACCAGCAGAGGGTCTGGAGCGTAAGAGGAGGAGCTCTCTGGGGAAATGGGTCCTGGCTCCTCTTCTGTGGAGCAGGGGGAGACAAGGAGGTCACAGAGACATCTGCAGAAAATGCTGCACTTGAAGAAGGGAGAGGAAGAAAGGCCAAATCTCAGGTGTGGTGAGTGAGCATGGCACAGGGATACTGGCTGACTCTTGTCCTCTTTTTTCCCTAGGGCGAGATTGGATCCGATGGACGGCGGGTAAGAGAAGACCTTTTCTAACTGGCATATCGTTACAAACCCTTGAGTGAGTCATCAGATCACCGATCACTCTTTTTCCCCCTTGATACCAGGGCGCAGCTGGTTTGGCAGGCAGGAATGGCACCGATGGCCAGAAGGTAATGGCATGGGGAGCACCCTGCACAATCACTGCTGCTGGTTTAGTTCTCTGAGTCCCTACAGGTTGTTTTATTTCTCTCATTTCCCACACGTGTTTCTTTGCTCCTTCCATCTCAGTCTGACTGAAGTTTTGAAGAGTTTATTTGCACATTATTCTCCATAGCCTGCAGAAACGCTTGAGCTAGCTGGAGACACATTCAGTCAGGTCACAGAAGTGCTGCTCCCAAGTTAGAAAGCACTCTGCAGGGACTTGATGCATAACCTTGGCTGCACTCCTGCTGCAGGATGTGTTATGCCTCGTTCACCTGGGTGTAGATATTTCATCTTGAGTGCTAGGGCCCTCTACAGGACATGTACACAGAAACATCTGCCGAAATTTAGTTTTCAAAGGATGTCCTTGCAGAACCTGCAATTTCATCTCTAAGCTAATGCTTTCTCTTAATAATAAAGCCCCAAAGCCACATTCAAGTACCTCCTAGCAAAGTCCCTGAAATCCTCTATCCCCTCTCAGGTGAGTGCAGACAGACACCATGTACCCATTTTGCATACCATACAAATGTACCAGAGCAGAATAACCTAAATTTGTACAATTTTCGCTGGCTTTGCTCACTGGCCAGCACATACTGATCTTGTTCTGCACTTTCTCTCATACCCCACCAAGTGCATCTATGGGATAACACCAGTTCTCCCCACTTCCAAAATGCCTCCTGAAGCTCTAACATGCAACACATCCTTCAGAGCTGTGATACAATACTGTGGCTTCATCTCCCATCAAGTTAACCTAGCAAAAAGAAACTGGCAAAGTATTCAGGGGCACAAAGCAAGCTGTCATTGTTCTGGTGGGCAGCATGGTCCCAGCACACCTGAGTTGCTCTGCCTGGAGATACGCAGTAGATCCAACACCACTATTGGCCAAACCGAATCTCAAGGGAATGTACCCATGGGGACGTGTGCAGGAGGAGCCCAGGGCAGCACACAGGGTTTCCTAAGGCCTCCACTCTGCTTCCTCATTCTCTATCCATGTCTGCTCACTACCGACGGCAACACTTCTGCTTAAGGAATACACTTGCTGTTTGTTCTCTGAATGATCACAGGTATGTCCAGTTGATGATGCTAAAAAAATAGTAACTGCTAACAGGAAAAAGATGTATTTTTCCTTCAGACACCTGAAGCATTGCTGTCTTTTTCATTTGAATGATTTTTCTCCAGGGCAAGCTGGGGAGAATTGGACCACCAGGCTGCAAGGGAGATCGCGGTGACAAGGTAGGAGTGCTGTATACTTTCATTCAACACATTAGATGTGTGGCCCTAGCTTTAGTTGCACATCCCAAAATATATGGCTAACAGAGGTCACTGCCTCTTTTTCCTATGTTCTTCATAATCTGACTGCAGATCTGTAATCCCTGATCAGAGGCGTTTTTTGTGCCTCTTTTCCACAGGCTGGAAATATGGGATCCTTCCATATCCTTCCATCCTGCTCCCTTCATCAGCACTAGTAGCAGGCAAAAACAGGTTTTCAGTCTCTAGACAGTGACTTTGAGTGACTTGATTTATTCTGCTGGTAAAATGCACATTGTTGCTACTGCTCTTGTCTTCTCCCTCTCTAGGGCCCTGATGGCTACCCAGGAGATGCAGGAGACCAAGGTGAAAGAGGAGATGAAGGCATGAAGGTATGAGTATTCCAAATGGGAGTGGAGAGTATGGGCAGAGGCCAGCATTAGGGACAGCTATACACTGTTGCCTGTATTGCCTCTTAGATCCTTCACTACTCATGGAGCTGATGGGTTCTGTCTGCCTGGATGCCTTGGATCCTAACCCAGATGGCAGAGCTAAAGGAAGGCCCTTGTTGGCCCTGCTCCTTGAGCTCCACATGGTGCATATCAGTGGTGTACAGCAGCATTCTAATGACATAACCAATGACCATTACTCTCTGCTTGTTTCAGGGAGATCCTGGCCGACCTGGTCGCAGTGGACCCCCAGGACCTCCAGGAGAAAAAGGGAGCCTGGTAGGTTTGCACCAGACATAGTAGAGTTAGAAAGATTTATCTTTCTAGCTCTGCATCTTTGTTCCTCTTCCTATCTTGTTTTGTGTAGAAAGACTATGGTTTCCCCTGGCATAGCTTTGTAACTTCCTCAGAACTTGTGGCACTGCTGGTGTTTTTAGCCTGTATTCTAGCCTTGTATTTTAGCCTTTTATTCCTGTAAGTGAACTCCAACTTATGTCCCAGTAGCTATTTAGGCAAAGAGGTTGCTATCCTGATGGCCGGTCACTTCAGATAGAGTGCTGCAGGTTGCAGCAGCCCTTGGGTTTTGACAGGGCTGAAAGGAAGCTGGAAGGAAGAGCTGACATGCCTTTCTATCAGTTGGTCTCTATGAGGCTGGCACCTGTGCTCATAAATTTAACTTGTAGGCACAGTGAATGTGTGGAAGCTTAAGGTGTGTGTTTGTGCAGGCATTTGCACAAGGGTAGGCTGCTTGGCACAGGGCAAGAGGTATGCACCTTGACCTCTCTTCTGATAAGTCCAATTTCATTTTCTTTCCCAGGGAATTCCTGGCAACCCTGGAGCTCAAGGACCTGCTGGAAGCAAAGGAAGAAAAGGTGAAACAGGACCTCCTGGACCCAAAGGAGAGCCTGTAAGTGTGTGTCTACTCTGAGCAGTAAACATGCCACAGGAAACTCTTCCAGGTTCATGGATGAGTGAAGGATGAGTCATCAGGAAAGGACAAAGAAACCTAATTCCTTGATCTCTGAGCAAGGTTGAGAAACTCCCTCAGTTAGCCTGCCTGCATTCCCTAAGACATACAGAGCTGCTCTCCTAGTCTGCCATTCCTGATAAAC
Organism: Numida meleagris; assembly: GCF_002078875.1. NCBI lineage: Eukaryota > Metazoa > Chordata > Aves > Galliformes > Numididae > Numida > Numida meleagris. The sequence goes on along the minus strand of NC_034413.1, from coordinate 34,235,089 downwards.
CCCAGTAGGAGTGCTAAGTGCCTACCCGGAGGTCGCCTTAGCCTACATACCTCTGAGTTTGTCCTGGCAGCTGGTACCAAGGTTGAGGCAAAAAAATGATCTCTATCTGGCAAGGAGCTTAAACAGCATAGCAGCTCAGCTCAGCTCAGCTAGCACAGTGAGGGCAGAATCCAGCTGATGTAGATCAGTTTGAGTCCCTGTGCAACACCCAGAGCAGGAAGAAGAGCCAGATGTGCTGGAAGTAAAGCAGAGCATTTAACCCTGAAGGAATGAACTGTGTTTGTTGGTGGTAAATGTGGTGACCACCTCCTGAATGAGCAGTCTGACTCTGGCTTCCCAAAATACAAAGGCAAGACCTGCCCCAAGCAGGGTCGTCATGGACACAGGCTCTTTAAGGGCATGTGGAAGGGGAAGGAAGGGCAGCCAAGTGGCATCCTTGTTGGCATCCTGTTGATGTGACCACTTTCTGTGTCTGCCAAGGGTCGACGTGGAGATCCAGGGACGAAGGGCAGCAAAGGCGGTCCAGGGACCAAGGGAGAAAGAGTGAGTAAAGCAATTGCCCAAACCATAGCAAACAAACCCAAGGTGCACAGGACTGGCACTTGTGATGCTCTACTGTCCAGCCATGAAGTACCCAACGCCAGGGCTGGGAATTGCAGGTGCTAGTGGGCTCTGCTACCACTGTGCTTGCTACCTGCCTGTCTTTAAGAAGCTGTGACAATCACCTCTAAAACCATCACCTACAGCCTCCAGGACTTGATCCAAAGCTGAGTGAGGATGAAGGGCAGCAAAGCTTGAGGCTAAATGTGTTCAGAGTGTATTCTGCCCTGACACCACTTCTCAAACCAAGAAGCACCAGATTTGAGAACGGTGTCATGCCTTCTCACTGCCATGCACATAGAGCTGGAGACGTGCCTGACAAGGAATATCTTTATCTTCCTCACAGGGAGATCCTGGTCCAGAGGGTCCCCGTGGCCTGCCTGGTGAGGTTGGAAACAAAGGAGCAAGGGTAAGCCGAGAGAAGGGCTCTGTGATAGCCAGGAGGGAGGGAGAGGTCAGCTTACCAGGCTTTGCCCCTCATGCACATCTCTGGCAAGAGGATCTTCGTACAGGATGAGTGAAGGTCTCATCCTGCTTCATCTCATCTGTGCAAAGAGGTGCAGATGGTACACTAGGACACCATTGTCCCCAGAGGTGCCAAAGCCTGGTGGAGCGCTAAGGACATGCAGCACAGAGGGTCTGTCTGTATCTGCTCTTGTATATTCTTGCCTCCTGCTTTGCTTTGCAGGGAGACCAAGGATTGCCAGGACCCCGAGGCCCTACAGGTGCTGTGGGAGAGCCAGGCAATATCGTAAGTCACCTGGGACATCTGTGTGATCATGCCCTCCCTCTGCAGTGACAGTTGGTCCTGCTGACATTAGCTGGCTGCACTGTCCTACCAAGAGCAGTCTGCATGACCTATTCCTAAGGAGGCTCAAAAGCTGCCCCACAGGCTTCCAGCTTGGCCAGTGTCTGTGGTTGATCCCACACCTACTGTGGTAGCAGTGCCAGGGCATCCTTCTGGCCCTGCAGGAGCATCAGTCACTACCACAGCAACTCCTGGGGAGGAGGTGATCTCATAGCATCATCTCAGCAGTCTGTTTCCCCAGCATGGACCCCAGTATGGCCAGGAAGCTGATGGAAATGCCCTCACCCACTCCCCCCAACTCTATCCCGCAGGGATCACGTGGGGACCCTGGAGACTTGGGCCCAAGAGGTGACGCGGGACCACCAGGACCAAAGGTAAAGTCCCTGAATGCAATTCAGCATTTGAAAGAGGGTATCGTTGTGTAGATTTTTTTTAAAGTCAGTATCTCCTGCAAAAACTCACTGACCTATGTATGTGCCTTGGAAGCAGGATGGCTTGAACCTGAGCCTCCCTATGGACAGAGACTTAGTTCTTGCTCTGGCCACGGCAACTCTGATTGTATCTCTCATCCTGCATAGATTCAGGATTGCCCCAGGCATGTGCTGTCCCCAGGACCCCATGTCCTTGCTCTGAACAACTACTCCAAATGCTGGAGGATCCAGTGCAGAATGGCTCACTGGAGTGTTTCTTCCCAGAGAGGGAGTGAAAACAGCTTTGATCTCACTGGCATCGCTAGGTCACAAAAGTTCAAATTTGAGTTCTGACAATTATTTATTTATTATTTACATTTATTTATTTATTTATTTATGTCACCAAAGGGTGATAGAGGCAGGCCTGGCTTCAGCTACCCTGGACCCAGAGGACCGCAGGTATGTATGCTCCTGTGAAGATATGCATAGTCCAACAGCAGCAGAGGAAATCTGTTTCAGTGGAGGTTGACAACCTAGGAGAAGGAGGAGGGAGAAATAAAAATGATGAGGGCCACAAGAAAGTGAAGCAAAAGGGGATGAGTAAGTGGCACTTCAGCAGCAGCGGAGTGTCCTGTCCTCATCTCCAGCCCTGGCCCCATTGGTAGTGAAGTTATCCCTTTGCTGACAGCAGTTGAACCTGTCCCTAGATTCCTCATCCATGTGTCAGAGGTGCTGGGGACCCCAGCCTCTCTACAGTGATTGGGATGTGGCTGTGCCCACCACCCCAGCCATCCCTCCTGCTGTTTAGCTTTGTGCCCCTCATCACAGATTTCAAACAGAAGCGTGAAGCCCACCCATCACTGTCTGATCCATTCCTCTTCCTTCACAGGGTGACAAGGGTGAGAAGGGGCAGCCAGGGCCCAAGGTGAGTGCCCTTGTTTCCTTCATCTGTTTTTGGCCTGGCTGAAATGACAAGTAGTTACCACCTGGTCCTCTGGGCAAGTGGCTGAGGAACCAGTCCTCTTGCAGGACCTTCCCTGCAGCTGCAGGGCCTGGGTGTGTCACGCAGGCTTGTCTCCCTTTGAAACCATTTGAAATATGTTTTGCAAAACTTCCTTACTCTTCAGTCAATGCCTGTGTAAACACTACTTATTTGCTCTGCATGAGCCACTTGTTCAAAGGGTGATTCTCTGGGCCAGGCAGGCCTGTTTCTGATGTGTTCGCAGCAGTTGTTCCTCTGTCTGAACACATCCACATCCACTTGTTCTCTTTGATGAATCTGTTTTTCTCTTCCTCAAACAGGGAGGAAGGGGTGAGCTTGGACCAAAAGGAGCACAAGGGACAAAAGGAGAGAAGGGGGAACCGGTAAGCAGATTTTTGTGTTACCAGCATGTGCCTGTTTGTGCGTACCACGGATGTGTGATGTTGAGACATGTGACAAGGAGCTGTGTCCTGTTGTCAGTACTGTGTGCTGCTGGCATACACACTTAGATCTCTCTTACTTGACCATTGCAGCCACATGCCAGAGATGGCCCCGTATCTCCCAGCGCAGCAGTGGCAGGCTGGTGACTGCACTTAGCAGGGCTGTGCCTGATGAGTGGATCAGGAAGAGCCCGAATCAGCAGCAGATACACTATTAGCCTTGCCAGGAAAACACTCAGTCCTTCTTTGTTTCCCTTCCAGGGTGATCCTGGCCCAAGAGGTGAACCTGGCTCCCGAGGCCCAACTGGCGAAGCAGGCCCAGAGGTAGAGTACCATCCTGTTGTGCCTGAGCAGATGCTGCAGCCTCGTCCTCTCCTACCCGCCCTACTTATACCAGCTCCCATCCCCTAAAGCCCAGAGTGTCAGCATGTCTCCCACAACTGGAAGGGATGCCAGCCCTCAGACATGTCTGCTGTCTCCAAGAGAGGCTTTCCTTCTCTTCCTTCTCTGACAGACCTCTGTACAAATCCAAGTTTGTGATGGTGCTGATGTTTAGCTCCCCAAACCTGTGCCTGAAATCCTTGTGCTCTTCTTACAGGGGACCCCTGGCCCACCAGGAGATCCTGGCCTGACTGTAAGTAGGACTTCCCTGTGCTCATCCACCTAGGGGAACCTCAGTTTTGCCATGAGCAGCCTGAGAATGAGGCAGGGCACCATTCCTGCCACTGCTTGGCACAGGAGCCACAGAGCAGGACTGAAGCCACCCTGACATGAGAAGAGCCAGAGTGGCCTGTGGCTTCCCGAAGGAGCCAAGGAAAGGAGGGGGGTGGTGGCCAGGGGGGAAGGGAAAGGAGAACCTGTCCTTAGAGAGGAGGGAAGGCACTCACCCTGCACATTTTTGCTGGCAGGACTGCGATGTGATGACATATGTGAGAGAGACGTGCGGATGCTGTGGTGAGTGAACTGTTGCCTATCTTCATAGCTGAGAGCCAGCATCAGGGAGGGGGACATCAGCTCGATGGACAGTGAAAGGGGATAGCAGGAACACTCCACCATTGTGTTGCCGAAGTCATGGTAGGGGCAGCCACACTTAGGTTCCAAAATTTAGCTCTGCCACTGCCAGTATACAGTTTCATGGTCCAGATGATAGGATAGTGTATTACACAGCAAGATTAAAAATGCTGACAGAAAGACACATGTAGAATTCCTGTGCTGTTCAGCTGCAGGCAGCACCACAAACCCTGAGGATGCTTGATGTTATATTAAATGTCTCCAGCTTCACATAGGTGGTCTCTTCTTACCCCATAGCTCTTGTTTACACCATTGCTGACCTTTGTGATTTCCTCCTTTTGCCCCTCTCTCCAGACTGTGAGAAGCGCTGCGGTGCCCTGGATATCATGTTCGTCATAGACAGCTCAGAGAGTATTGGTTACACCAACTTCACTCTGGAGAAAAATTTTGTTGTAAACGTGGTCAGCCGGCTGGGCTCCATCGCCAAGGACCCCAAATCAGAGACAGGTCTGGAGTGCGTGTGGGGTGGAGCTGGTGGCAGAAGTGGGGATGGGGAACAGAAAAGGGTCTTTGCTCTCTCCAGCTTCCATATTTGTATGTAGCTGCCCTGGTCTGCATCTGTCTGTTCAGCATTTTCACAACAGTTTCTGCTGTTCCCTTCCCAGCTTTGTAGTCCAATTGGGCAGTTCTTTGCTGATATGAAAGTTTGCTGACTTTCTTCACTTTTCATTCAAAGTCAAGTAACACTGGCACTCCATTGGCAGGTGCCCGTGTTGGGGTGGTACAGTACAGTCACGAGGGGACCTTTGAAGCCATCAAGCTTGATGATGAGCGCATCAATTCGCTGTCAAGCTTCAAAGAAGCAGTAAAGCGCCTGGAGTGGATTGCTGGAGGCACCTGGACACCTTCTGCTCTTCAGTTTGCTTACAATAAGCTCATCAAAGAAAGCCGTCGAGAGAAAGCCCAAGTGTTTGCTGTGGTGATCACAGATGGGCGTTATGACCCTCGGGATGATGACAAGAACTTAGGGGCTCTTTGTGGCAGAGATGTGCTTGTCAACACCATTGGCATTGGAGACATATTTGATCAGCCAGAACAGAGTGAGACCCTAGTCTCCATTGCCTGCAATGAACCTCAGCGAGTCCAGAAGATGAGGCTCTTCTCAGACCTTGTGGCAGAGGAATTCATAGACAAGATGGAGGACATGCTCTGCCCAGGTCTGTACCTGTCTTTGCACTTATGGGAACTGGAATTTTCTAGCAGTGGGATTTGTGGATGGAGGGCATATACAGTGTGTTGCAAAGACTGCAGAGACACTGTGTCCCAGCAGGTTGGCCAGTAGCTCACAAGGTGGGTCGCTCATGACTGGTGGGCTGAACTTCATGTAGCCCTGGATAAACTTCCACAGATAAGGACCAGACTTCAGGGCCACTGTTATTTCCCTTTGTGAGAAACCTGGATCTGCATCTCTGAATGCAAGCACTGAAGGAAGGTGGTAGCACATCATTCAGTTTTCCTTTTTTTCCTTTCCTTTCAGATCCACAGATTGTCTGCCCTGAGCTACCCTGTCAGACAGGTAAACATTACAAGTAGCTTTGTGTCATCTGCATACAGTTGTAGGTCCAGGAGCTCAGGAGTGGGAGGGGATGTGCAAGCCTGTTCCTTTCCTTTGCATGGCTAGGAGTTTGGGAAATAGTGTTATTTTTTCAGGTTTTCATCCCCTGCTCTTTCCTGTCCCTCTGAGTTATCTTCACAGGTAGGTACTAGCGCACCGTGTTAGTACATGAGCATTGCTCAGTTCTGATCTCTGTCCAAATTCCTGGGCACTGTCAGGTTTTGATCTCCAAATTTACCAATGAATTTCTCACTTGCTCTGTATCTCTATTATGTACCCACCCTGCTATACTCTTGACATCCAGAGTACAACTAGTAGCACTGGACACAATGCTCCTTGTGAGTGATGAAGACAGAGCAGTGGGTAGAGAGTTTGGAAAACAACACTGTAGTGGTCTGAAAGCTTTGGCTTCTTTAACACTGGCTGTGTTTTAATTAACTATTAACTCAGGGTATTGAATCAAAGGAAAAAGTCTGTAAGGGTAGTCAAAGAGGTGGCTGCTGCTTGCTGAAGGTTGTTCTACTTGATCAGATTTTGCTTGTTAAAGGACAGATCTGCAACTCTTAGAGAAACTGTCTGTCTGCCTGTCTCTGCATCTGTTTAAATACAATAGATGCTCTATTTGCTGATACACACAAAGCTTACCAGGGACAAATTTTTGCCAGTTCTTGCAATTTTTATCTCTACTCTTGCCATGAAAGCCCCTGCTTTAACTTAGTATTATACAGAATCTCAATATTAATTTTCAAAGAAGTGCCTTTTTTTTCCATACAACACAGAGGGGAAGTAGTCCCAGAATGATCAGCAATCTGAAGACAGAGAAGCTGAAATTGCTCCTGACTAAAAGCTCTGACCACTACACTAACATTCTCAGTATTTGCACCTGGTCACGCAGGTGATGCCAAACCATGATGCTGAGCTATCAACACAAACCGTGCAGTGATTTCTGAGGAGATATGTCCTGTGGATACATGAACAAGGAAGAAACTTCTCCATGCCACACTAGAGACTGATCAGGTGTCTTCAAAGGTTTTGGTCTTTGTAGCCTCCCCATTTCTAAGAAATACTGTGAGAGAGAAACTGACCAGAGAAGTTGAGCATTCACATTTTCTAAGGCTCTGACCATCAGAACTCTCCAAAGCAAGGCAAATTTGGCTATCCTTTCCCTGTAGTACACTTGGGAGTCTCTGTTCCAGATGCAAGGTGAGAACAGTTTGCTGGTACCTGATACGCATGGGGACCAGATCAGAAATGGCAGCTGGTGGAGCTCAAGAAGGCATCTGACGGTGTTCCTTCCTGGGTAATGCCTCAAACTATGCCATAGGTGGGCCAGGTCATGTGCAGGCTCTACACCTGCTCCCCAGAGGATGGGGGAGATGGAATGTTGTCCCTGGGTAGGTGTGGACCTCCTGTGAAAGTGCCAATGCACCCTCCTCAGCACGGGGAAAAGTTACTATGGTGTACAAGGACTTGTGCTAGGCCTGGTGGGCCAAGTTTTAAGTCATATTCAGGGACCTGGGGGCGTTTGGGCAAAGCACCATCTGCCTGCTGCATTGGAAGGGCCATAATGCATTGCTGCCATCATCTAGAAGGATTTGCAATGACTTCATTTGCACAGTGGTAAGGAAAGGTGTTGGGTGAGAGGTGATGTAAGGAGTGTGACAGAGCCTGGGGATTCTCTGCTTATTGTTCAGCTTCCTGTTGTTTTCTGAGAGCATTTTCAGGAGCTGGTGCCAATTAATATGTAGACTTTTGGGATGGAGATGGAGACCTTTGCAGGATATGTGAGTGAGTTACATGCATACCTGATGCATGTGTCCAGCTGCAAACTCATTAGATAGGTTCAGGTCAGGGATGGAACTATGCTCATCCCTGGTCATGGCTCTTAGCTCTCAGAACTGCAATACTGGCACTTAAAAGTGTGAATCAATTGCTCATGCCATGTACCCTAGCTCCGGCCTGTGTTTTGTCAGTAGGATATGGAGAGGGACTGCTATGACCTGAACCCAGCTTCCTCCTTTCTGCCTTGTAGAGCCAAGCATGTCACCACTTTGAGTTCCCATCTGCAGAGGAAGGCATGATGCCTCCTTGACTAAGAAAAAACAGATTTTCCTGCTTTCAAGGCAGATACTTGTCTCCCTTTAATCTTCCATCAGTTACTGTGGTGCTTACAGGATGCTGTGGTGTTTCTTGATTTGGGCTCAGGTAGGGTCAGATGCTGAGCAAATCTGAACTGACCGCTTGCTTTATTAGAAAGTGCATGATGCTCTGTGAGGCCCTTTCTAACCCGTGCAAAAGGCTTTGCTTTGAGCTTTGGGATTTTATTCAAATGTCATGGCAGCACAGCCAGGTGGAAACTGAGGTTCTCAGGGTCTTGAAGAGCATGGACAACATGCAGGAGCACTGTACACTACAGGATGGTATATCCACCCAAAGCATGGTGGACTAAGTGCCAGGCAAGTTCACAAAACACTGTCCCTTAGATGTCTTTCCGTCTCTTGGAATCATGTGTACAGTTTGCATGTAACAGAGTTCAAAGCTACTTGGTGGCTGATCTCAATGAATTCCATATGCAGAAAGAAGTTGGATTTTATGGCCCTCTTCATAATTACCACTTTCTCCATTGTGAATACGCTGAACTAGTAAGGAAGGAACTGGGCAGCTAAGTTTTCACATCATTTTCCTTGGTCTCTTAGTCAATGTGTTACACTATGTCAGTATGATTCTCGTGGTTCCTTGATCATACATTGGCAGAAAGTTAGTTGCCTTGCCACTAAATTGTTAAATACAGTTCAGACATTGTAAGATGCAGTAACTGGATCATAAGCATACTGAATTCATTTCTCAGTAATACGCACTTGATTATCTTTGCTTACATATTCCTGTGCTCTTCGGGATTTAGTAACCACACATTCCCCAGGTCAGATGCCCCAGGCAGAATACCTACATATACAAATGCCTAGTTCCTCTCCAGCTTGTGGAATCATAGTTGCACAAGGGTCTGTACTCCCTTCATCTCACCTCTCGGGGTACTTTCCTCATCACCAAAGCAATGCTTGATGCCAGCTCCCTATAGGGGCTGTTTTGCAGTGCACTGACAGCCTTCCCTTCTTCACAGTTGATCTTTGGCTTCAGCCTTTCTGTGAGAGGCTCAGGAGTTCAGTTTCAGTGAGGGATCCATGTCCCACCCTGGAACACATATTCAAATATGACCACTGAGAGTTAGATATTGAGATTTAAAATCCAACTTTGGTCTTTACTTCTCTGTCCCTCATGTAGCTCTGTTCTCCTCTGGTGCAGCATGCATAGGAAAGCCAGGTAGCATTCAGAGACGCAGCCATTGCTAGAAAGCCCTGAAAATATTCTTTTGACGCTCACTTGCAGATGACAGGAACCCTGGAAATGTAAACCCACTTATTTTCCGCCCCATGGAAGAGGGAGTCAACATAAATATTCCCAGCACCATACATTCGATCGCCCAGTTCCTAAACTCCACGCGGGAAACCCAGGACCCCAGAATATACACCCAGCTGGTGGCCACTTTGGCCTTTACCGCCGAAAAAGCCAAGTTTGCCACTGGAAATGAGCGGCAAGAATGGATGGACCTGTTCATTGACACCTTCAAAATGGTGCACAGTGAGATTGTGGGGGACCCAGAAACTGTGCTAGGGCTTTGCTGACATCTCCATTCTAGGTGACATGAAGTGCTTGGAGGCAGGGATTGAGTAGAGATGGAGAATTGTTTGGAGCTGTAATTGTCATTCAAGTGTCTGTTTGGCAAAGAGGACAGGTGCATTGGTAGAAGCTTTTAGTTTAAGAGAAACAAAGGCAGTGACATGGCTTGGCAGGGCTCAGCCAAGGATGTGACACAAGCAGCAGGCCTCTCCAGCTTAGCTGGCTGGTGATCATGGCAGCATTCTCCAGAAGTGCTCTTGCTTTGCCTGCTGTTTTTCTGCAGGGGCAGTGTCAAGTGCTGGCAGGACAATGGCAGTGCCTTGGTTTCTGAGCCAGCCATGCTGCTGCCCTTTCTTTTCCTGCTTCCACCCTGCTCTGGCAGCGTAGTGCATCCCAGTCCTCAGCCACAAGGGAGCAGGGGATAAACCACAGAGATTACGGCATGTGTGGCTGCAGGCAAGAGCAAGTTCCTTGTTTGCAGAGAGCCCAGCAATCCTCTTTTCCCACATTTGTCTTTACTGGCTACTTCTGAAGCATCTGTGTTGTTTTATGTATTGTTTTGCTGTGAGTTACTGTGAGGGCTCTCTTTGGGTCCCATAAACCATTTTTGTGGCAAGACTGGCAAAGCAAGGTGCATGTCCTCTCATTGCAGTGTTTCTGTATAAGCGTTCTCTAGGCATCAAGGGATACTGAAGGGAAGAGCAAGAAGTATGCAAGAGACACAACGCTGGCTTTCCATTGTGAGCAGCAAAACTTGAGGAGTTCTGTCAGAAGCTGTATATACTTTGTGCACCTTTGCTTGTGCACTTGCATTTCTTTCATCTTAGTTTGCAAAGTGTACTTATTCATATCTAAGAGACAGAGGTTATATAGGACCAGGAAGTCCAAAGCAAAAATCCACGATTGCACAAACTTCTGTGATATGTTACACAAGCTATTTAAAAGCAAGTATTTAAACTTGATCTAGTACAGTCGATGGAATCCATACCCAGTGCTAGTTTGGTTCAGGGAGACTACATAGCCACCATTTGTGTTGTGGATATGCTTCTTTAGATGAGGAGGGATATTTCTGTGCACTCTACTACCACTGGTTTCCAGAAGAAGTCAGACAGATGACTGCCATTTGTGCCTCCAGAAAAACTATTTCTCCCTATGCAAAAGTGTTTACTGCCAGCAAGTGCATTTTGCAGTCTCTCTAACTGACATGGTGTTATTGCAATAAACTATATTGAGCAAATGTCATATTTCATGAGCAGAATTGAGATTTACAGTCTTCAAAGATGTGGTTGGGTTATAATGAACTCTGGTGTAAGGTGTAAAGGGGAGCCAGTTGCCATAGTGTAGCCAATCTCAGAAACAACTGAGAATAAAGAGCTTGCCCACTTTGAACGTTTTACAGCTTTGTTACAGCTCTATTTAAAAATCAGGGCTTGTCAATCTAGGGTAGAATTTGTCCAGTGGCAGACAATATGGTATTTTTTACCCTAGGATCAGCATCTGTCTTAGCCTGCTGGGGTGCAACTAAGATGACTGAATTCAGAGTAGTTAAGCTGCCCCAGCCAGGATGCTAAAGGGAAAGCCCCAAAGAAATGCTGATTTGAGGAGAACTTCTCAAGGCTGCACTATCTTACTGAGCAAGGCTGAGAATCAACAAGATTTCAGGAAAACAGGCTCAGACCCCATCCCACAGTGACTGCTAATTTCATTTCCTTTGGAAAGATTACCTAGCAAAGCAGGATAACATTAGAGACATTTTTTTTTCCCTCTCAAACAGCTAGTTTTGAAAAAAAAACACAACTAAAGAATGTCTTTGCCTGAGCAGTGTCTGCTTGCATTAGCCCTTCTGGGACAGGTGCATTTGGGTGTAGTGGTGGTTTGCTAACATAATCCCAGCTAATTACTCTGACAAAACCAGTTGGATGCCATCACAGCAGCAGTTCCTTCAGTGACTGATTGAATCTCATGTGCAAAGGACAGAGATCACCGGGAGCTCAGAGGAAGGTTAATCTCCACCTCTGCAAAGACCCAGAGGGACTGTGAAAGGAGAAAGTCCTGGGTAGGGCTGGGAGACTAGTTCCCTTGTCAGTGTCTTCCATCTCAGCTGCAAGCAGTATGAAATGCTATTGGAAGTAAAAGCTCCCCATGTCTTAGGAGAAGCAGGAATACCACGTGAATGGGTGGGGCTACTTTGAACACACAATTACTAATGGCAGGAAAATTGATGTTATCTCTACAGTTCTGCTTTTTGTGTTTCTTCTGTTAGGCTCAGCTGTTGTCAGTATGCAATACAGTGAGCTGCAGGCATACGTGCCTTGCTCTAAGCAGCACCAGCGGGATTGGTGCTCCAGTTAAAAGCACGATGTGAAGATTTTAGTTGGCTTAATCTGTGGTGGTGTCTCACAGGACCATCTGCAGTTAAGGACAAGAATTTTGCTCCTTGCTGCAGGAAAGGTAACTTGGGTCCATGTCCCCCAGAAATGATAGCCAAGTGTAACTGAGGCATGATACTGAACAAGACAAACCCAAGCTTTTACTGCCACTGCACTGCCCAGCATCAGGAGTTTCTCTGGTGAGCACTCCTGCAGTAGACACAGGTAGAGTACTGCCTGGAGAGCCAGCCATGCATTATGCAGCTTCTAGCAACCTGATCTTGTGGCAGGGGGGCAGGTAGGGTGGAGGGGGGAATGGGAGAGGGTTGGAGGTCTTTAAGCTCCTTTCCTAATTCAAACCATTCTATGATTCTATTATTCTATGCTGTTGCTGAAGCTCCATGGAGTGATGCTGATGTCTGCTTAACTAGGAGCTCCTAACAAATGCTTGTAATCAAAACAAAGGCGAGCAGTGGGGGAGATGGACCAGTAACACTTCTCTGGCACAATATGCAACCCTCTCTTCCACCCACTAGCTTCCACATGCTTTTGTAGACCCCTACCCAGATTTCAGACTGTGGTTGAAGGGGGCATGCCTTTCCACCTTTCCCTTTCGTGACTGCACAGAGCAGGGCAGCACCTGGAGTTCACTGGTGCAGGCACTGTCAAGGCAGAATGTCCTTGTAGCAGCAGCACCTGTATACTGGGAACTGCAGCATCAATGTACCTATAGACATCATGTCTCAAACAGGTGAGTACATAACTTCATTGCTTTAAAGGACAAAAGTATTGCAGTTGAATTTGGAGATATGATATTCAAAATGCTCATGGGGAAAAATAGTGTCACTCAGAGATTGCTTTCTCCCTAAGACAGAATTGACACTGGGAGCACAGTCCCACGTTGTTGAATTTACATTGTGCGCTGTCCCTGTAGTCTGTGATTCACTTGTTGTTCAGCTCATACACAGAGCTACAAAATGCTTTGTTTCGGCACTCCGCCATGCTGAATGCAGCCCCAGGTATAACAACACTCAGCACTGAGGAAGCACTTTGTTAAGTTGGATTTGTTCACTATACGGAAACCAAATGTGATAATACTGTCATATTATCATATGACATATTATCATATGAATCACCTGGTCCTTGTCAGTCATGCAACACTACATGACACCTGCTCCAGTACCTCACCCTTCCGAGATTCAGAGTGAGCAATGGAGAACTGCTCTACAGTGCATAATATAGCTATTGCCCCACTGCCACCATGGAGGAATACCCCATGGGGTGTATGTTATACGTGTCACATATCAGTACTGACGTTGCAATCGTATTTCTGACTAGGTCTTTCAGTAGAGAGGGAAACTCAAAAGAACCACTACTCTAGAATGGAAGAAAAAAACACCTAAGAAGATATGGAACTGTTTATTGGGGAAGTTGCGAATGCAGACAAACATCAAATGCATTACACATAAGTACTGCAAAGGGACAAAATAATTGTTCATAACTAACACCTGACTCCCAATACTGCTGTTTTCTTCTGCCTTTTTTTCGGACTTCATTCACTGCACATGTTCATATGTGCACAGGCCTGCTTTGTGTTGTTCTGAGTGACTGAAGGATAATGTTCCAATATATTTCATTCAAATACTGGTAGTTGTTATTTATTAAAAAGCTCCTTTATGACATACAGGTGAACCAACAGGAAGAGATTCTTGTTTTCTAAACATACTTCTTGACCTTTATAAACTCCTCAGGAATTAGTGACAGCTGGTTAAACAACTTTGGTTACAGGTTATGAAATCAGCTTTCACCCTACAAATATTTGTACAAAGAGTACTCTGAAAGAAAGACATTCTCTAAAAAATTACCAAGAGGTATGAAAACACTGTGTGCCATTAATCTCCGGATATTCCCCTTATAGATAATAGCTGGGCTCTGCTCTTTGAAGGTGGGTGTAATTCTATGGCTGAAACACACAAAATGCACAGATCTATTTAATGCATGGATGCTTGTGGATGCTTGTCTTAGGCCTCAGAATTAACATTCATTAAGACCTCATGCCCAGGAGCTGAGGGAATCAGAAGCAAAGGTTATCAGCCACAGAGACGGGCTTTGGAAACATGATGGGGCTTGTTTTTCTCTGTAGAAAAGTGCACAGAGGCGACTCCAGCCCAAGCTGCACAAGACCCAACTTTCTCCTGTAGGTTTTCTTATGCTCCCAACTCTTTTTTTTTAATTGTTTCTCCTGCAGAGCTTGCAGTAGCCCAGTGCACACAGCGCCCTGTTGACATTGTCTTCTTGCTCGATGGCTCTGAAAGAATTGGGGAGCAGAATTTCCACAGGGCTCACCACTTTGTGGAGGAGGTTGCCCAACAGCTTACACTGGCCAGGAGCAACAATGACAACATGAATGCCCGGATTGCACTGCTGCAGTACGGCAGTGAGAGAGAGCAGAACGTGGTCTTCCCACTGACCTACAACCTAACAGAAATCTCCAGTGCCCTGGCTCAGATCAAGTACCTGGACTCATCCTCCAACATTGGGTCAGCTATCATACATGCCATCAACAACATTGTGCTCAGCCCTGGAAATGGTCAGCGAGTCGCTCGGCGCAATGCTGAACTCTCCTTCGTCTTCATCACTGATGGCATCACAGGAAGCAAGAACCTTGAGGAGGCCATCAATTCCATGAAGAAGCAAGATGTCATGCCCACGGTAGTGGCTCTTGGGAGTGATGTAGACATGGATGTCCTGCTGAAGCTTGGCCTTGGAGATAGGGCTGCTATCTTTCGGGAGAAGGACTATGAAAGCCTCTCCCAGCCAAGCTTCTTCGACAGGTTCATTAGGTGGATATGTTAGTTGAATGGAGTGCACTTGTCCTCCTGTCACCAGCATACATGCCTCCCAAATATTACCTGTTCTATTTTCTTCTCTCTGTATGGTTGCTAGCAACTCTGAGCTGGCCCAGAACAGTTTATACACAGCTGCCTTCTGGGTCCTCCTCTCTAACCAAAATCCAGACCTATTTTTTGAGTTTTGTGATGAAGTTGCATATCTTACATTTATGGTGCTAATTAAATCCAAGATCTAAACAGGATACAGAGCCATACAAAGCACATCTGCAAAGCTTTACACACACCAAATTATGCCTTGCGTATCTACTGTTATCCTAAGAGGGCTTATCAGAGAAGGAAGAAAACTTTCCAGTTTAGCAAGACAAATGATCACCTCTAGCATTCAAAAACTCTCAGCATCCTTTGAGGAGCTTTATTGTTTTGACATTGCCCATTCTTTAGCAAGCCCTTTTCCCGATTATACCATCCTTTTTGTCCTCTTGGGACTTCTGCCCTTGAGAGGACTGAGCAAGTTTATGACACATCATGTGCTGCTTGAAATGGTCAGCAACTTACTACTTACTTTCTTTTTGCATGGCCCTTCATCGCTTGCTCCTTTTATTGGGAGCAACAGGATAGTTAGAATTTTTGCTGCTTTCAACACCTGTCTGCAGGTGCTCCTTTTGGTCTTCTATCAATCCTACATTTCGCAGGCCAACTTAAAGACCTACATTTTCCTGTGGGCTCTATCTCCTTTGCTTCTTTCTGTCCAACCTTCACCAGAACCTGATCATCTATCAGAACCCAAAATACTGGCTGAGAGGGGCAGTGTACCTCCCAGCACCTCACAAAATACTGCGCAGCAGATGGAGCTGCCCTGATGTCACCCCAAAGTGCTCAAAGTAACCATGCTGCCGCCTTCTCACCAGTATCTGCTGAGCAATACCCAGATTTGAACTTGAATTGTGCTGTCTGCAAAAATAAACAAACTCTTTTCACCTTATTCCAAAAAAGCCTCTTTATTCTGTTGTTTGTCTTCTCTCTTTTCCTTCCCTCCTCTTTTTTGTTTCTTTTTCTCTTTATCTTTTTTAATTTTATTTTTAATGAGCAGGTAGTTCTTCTCCTGGCGTTAAGCCAATAAATGAAGGTAAGTTTATTTTCTGAATCTCTTCACAAATGCGGGAGTGCAAGGCCAGGGGTCCCTGCATCAGAGGATCACAGGGCACTGCTGATATCACAAAGGACCACAGGAAGCTGATGGGAGCCCTCCAGCTCACTGCCCTATGCCTCCAGTTGTCTTATAGACCTGTTCCATTGCCCCATCCCCAAATCCACAGTGCCCATCTGGACTACAGTCTCTCAGTATGAAAAAGGCAGACTCCATTCCTCACATGCTTCGTGTTCCCTTGGCCCAGGGCTGTAGGTAAGGACTGTTAAGGAAGGTAAAGAACAATGACCATGGCCACCTCCTCCAGCTTCTCTGCCCCAGGACTGCTCCTGCCTAGCTGCTGGGGCCCACACCAGACTTTGGACCCTGGGATCTCTGTCCAGGCTGGGGAAGTGACTGCTGCCCTTTACAGATTCTATAAGTAGGAAAGTTGAGCACGTATCCCAGAGACACAGAGCCGTGCAGACAGGACACTGGCATAACCAGTAACACAGGCTGCGCCTGCCAAGGGCTGCCTTGGGGAGGAAACCTAAAACACAGACACAGGCAGATGAGACTCCTCACTCCTCTCCTGATGATAGGGCTGATTTGGAACACACAGCACTCCTGCTGCAGGCCTACACCCCCAGTTTGGCTCCAGGGGCTGGCACCACAGGCTGGGGTGCTCATTGTCCGGCCTGGCTCCAGTAGCTGTACGGTCCCAGTTTGGGCCACCCAGGGTGGTGGAGGTGGCATGGGGATGAAGAGACATCCAGGGTATGGATTGTGCAAGGGAACAGAAGAGCCATCAGGACAGGGGTGAAGGAAAGGCTGTGAGTCAGGGCCAGAGGAGGTACAGCAGTGGGGTGCTGTGGCCTTGTCTGCTGCAGCATCACTGCTGTGCTTTCCCTCCACTAGAAAGGAGAGCTGCAGGGGAACTGCTTTAAGGACAAAATATGACTGCATCCAGTCCTAGGCCACAGTGAGACAGGAGCTGTCCTGGGAGGGATGTGCAGTCAAAGTAGCAAAACCCAACTGTCCCAGCACGTGCACACACACACACACCCTAGCAAGGAGGATGGCAACTCATGTAGCTCAGCAAGAGGGAAATTACTTTATTCTCTGACCAGCCCTTCTGAAACAGCTGGAGAATGTCATGCAACATTTAAGGAGTTCTGCATGAGATGGGATCCACTGTAGCAGCCAGCATCACTGCGGAGGGATGAGCAACCACAGACTGCAAACCAGCACACAAAACTCCTTGTGTTGTTAATCACAGTCACAGGGATGGCTCTCAGTGAGGAGGTGGGATGTGAGCCCTCTCACTAAAGACAGAAGCCAGAGCTGTCACTCATTTATTTACAATAATTCCAGGTCAAATAATCTACAAGGAGCAAGAAAATGACTAACAGGCAATATGCAGGCTGCAGAGAAGGGAGAATGGGGCAGAACAATGAGTAGGTGGCTCTGGTGGGGCATTTGTCTTCATATATTGTCTCCTTGGGGTTTCACCACCACATGGATAGAAGATGTTCTCTTCAGTCAGAATCAGAGCTGCTCGAGCTGCTTGAGCTGCCTGAGTGCTGAAGGAGAAGGTTAAAACAGTTCAGGGTAGCACATACACAACACTCTTCCACACCACTTCTAATAAGAGTTAGCAGCTGAAGGCATGAGACTGGGGGTCTTGTCCAGTGCCATTTGGGCTCCTACAAATCCCCCCTCCCTCCTCAGAGTGGCATGCCCACCACCTCCAGCTGCTGCCTGGAAGGAGCTGGGTGCCCACTCCCAGTGCCCAGCTTGGTTCAGGTTGAGCTGGCAGCAGCTGCAATGCACATCCGTGGTGGCTGTAGTCTCATCTCACTCCAGCTGAGTGTCTTTGCATGCCACCAAAAGGTGTGCCCTCAGGTGTGCACACTGGCTGAACTCCAAGCTGGTAATTACCAGTGTCGATGCTGGGGCCCAGGGCAACAAACCTGTGCTGGGCTATCTTGCCATTAAGATGAAATGTATTATTAACAACGTGATCATGTTTATTGTAGTGCTGTCACCTGCTATATTTTAGAGCTAGAAATCATTATTTTTCTGTCATGATACTTGGTAAGTATAATTATGCAAATGCTGTTGGAAGGCTGGCTTTTAATCACTATTTCTCAAGACTGTTCAGCCTAATTAAATTCTGGAAAGATTCTGGTCTCTGCCAGCAAGGGCAAATGTCGAGGTAGATCACCTTCCAAGCAATTAAACACAGAAAGAAGCCAAGGGTTTGCTTTGTTTGGGAAATGCTCATGCCTCAGATAGTGGAATTGGGGTTTTGTTCTACAGCCCTTCACTCAGTCCTATCCAGACTCATCCCTAGGAGAACACTTTCTGCAGTACATCTGCCCAGCACAGACATGGAGCTACTTGCTGTCCAAATAATTTGGTTTAACACACTGCATGGTGCACTCTGAGTGGTGCCAATCTGCTGTTTTGAATAGCTTCAAGGAATTTCATGTATCAGGTTTCAAAAGGCTCATCTGAAATGACACATGCTTGCTTATTTATAAAGCAAAAGAGAGTCTCCAAAGCCAAAAAATAAAAGCCATTAACCACCCACTCTAGCTGGTCTAGGGCAGAGGGGGAGCGCACATGACCACAACAGAGAGCTGAGGGATCTGCTGCAACCATACCTTGCCTCCATGGTGCTTGTGGGAACAATTGGAGTGCTTCTTCTTGTGCTTCTTCTTGTGCTTCTGATGGCAGTCATGGGGGCCTGGTGGGCACCCTGGTGGGCACCCTGGTGGGCACCCAGGTGGGCACCCTGGTGGTCCATGTGGGGGATGCCCATGGTGATGGTGGCCCGGTGGGTGGTGCCCATGAGGGTGGTGGCCCGGTGGGTGATGGCCAGGCAGAAGGGGGCCTGGGGGACAGGTCCCAGGGGTGCTGGGTGGCACTGCTGGGTAGCAAGGGGTGCTGGGCCCAGGGAACGGGTAATTCGGAGGGGCAGTTGGGCAGACTTGCATCTGTGGTGGTGGTGGTGTGCCTAGGAGAAAGAGGGGGATTACAGTCAGCAGAGCCAGGCATTCCCTGGAAAGGCAATGCAGGGACTTGGTGTACCCATGCACTCAAAGCACCCCACCTGGTTTATGTCCACCTCATAGGTGATGCCCCCCTCCCCTCTGGCACACAGGTAATCCCTCAGGGTGCCTGGTGGCTGTACTGAGCCTCTTTCCAAGTCCTCATGACTGTGTGGCACTGACAGACCGTCAGCCGTGTGGCTGCTCACCTTGGCTAGCGTTCCACATTCTCTACTGACTCCAAGCTGCAAAGGAAGGACAGGCAACGTCAGTGCTTCTCCACAGCACACGGGCCATCATTTGGGCCCTGCCTTTGCTCAGGCAGCCACTGGCCACAAGCCCAGTTGCAGTCCACATTCGCCAGGCACAGAAACAACACTTGCCCCACTGCAGGTTCCCACAGCCACCCCATCCTTTCTGGGGACACTGAGTGCCAAGCACTCACTGCCCACTCCCCAGCACTTGTTTTCCATCATTAATGGAAATAATGCACCAAATCTGATGCAACATGAGCCAAGCTAGCACATGCAACTTTTGTCCTTGCAGAGCAAGAGGGTCACTGGGGAAACTGCATCCTGTCCCTGCACCAGCCCTGGTACCCCCCAGTGCCCCTGGCTCCACAAGGCACGGCCATGTCAGGGATCACCTCTGCTCACCTGCCCTACAGAACAGTTCCTTCTGAGAGCACCACAGTCCTGATCGCTGTCCGTGGCGTGGCTCTCCTGAGGCAGTGGTACCAGCCCTTGGGCACCCCTTAAATACAGGGCCCTGCCTGGGCGAGGAAGGTGCAGTGGGCAGGGGTGACACTGTGAAGCAGTGAAACTGGAGGCACCACTCCTGGTGCTGTAGCAGTCACCATGGGCACGGGGTAAACGTCAGCACTCCTCTCCCACCCAGCACAAAGGTCCTGCAGGGCTGATCAATCACGTGGTGTCAGGTGATGGGGTGAGTCAGGCGTCCCTACCGTGAACCCTGGTGCGCTGCTCCCACTGTGGGTGCTGTGTGTGGGGACAGGCATGGGGGTCACATCCCCCCAGGCCTGCTGCAGGACAGTGGGCTCAGGGCCCTGCTGACAGCCCCCTGTATCACTGCTGGGGATGGTGCTCCCCCATCCCCCAGCAACCACCCCCTGAGCAGGTCAAGTTCAGTCTGATCCACAGAGGAGGTGATATCTGCCTTCAGACCCTGCAACAGCCTCAACCACAGAGCTGACAGGGACTAGGCCTCCCCATGCTTGGATCTTCCTCACTGCGGGGTCTATAAAGAGCTCCATAGTCACCTCCCAGTTAATACCCACCTTTTTCCTGCTGACTGCCTGGTGCTGCCCTGTGCTTGGCAGCATGCCTTCCCTTAGCAGTGAGTGATTCAGTGGGCCCATTTTCACGCACCACCATAAGGACACTGCACAGAAACGGACGTGGCCCCAGTGCCCAGCCCTGCCCCAGTCTCACAGAGTGTCTCAGGGTGTTTTCTGGTCACAGAGACAAGTTGGATGGTGGGGGCTAGAGGTGCACAACCATCTCCACCCAGGCAGCATGATGGGGTCCCAGCCATCGCCTCCAACAGGATCCCCATGGCACCGCCAGCCCAGCCTGCTCCCTCTGCCCCGTGGATGGGAGGACAGGGATGTAAAGGCCAAGCCCCAGGCAGCAAAAACCATCCTTGGCCAAGGAAGGGCTAGAACAGGCAGGGAACATAACCCTGGGACCTGCCTAAGCAAAGCAGCTGCCCCAAGGTCGGTGCTAAAGGAGCCCAGGCAGGAATAAGCATGTTTCCCAGCTGTATTTGTTCATCCCCTGTGTATATCCTGGACCAGCTCTGAGATCCTCTCAAGCTTCTCGTTTCTCCAGCAGCGCCAACACAAGTGCTGAGCCTTGCTTTGCCTCCTCCAGCAGCCTGGTGACCATCTGCGATGTCTGCATGGGCAGGGAGAAGGTGCATCATTTCTAGTCTGAAGAACAGACAATGTGTCATCCGTCCAGCCCAGGAATCTCTTCCAGTCTTTGCAGTGTCTCCATCTCTACCCTGGCACAAGGGTACCCTTGGGCCCACAGCCCCCATACCACCTCTGAAAGGAGTCTCAGGGATCCCGGCCTCATCCCCACCACCATGGATGGGAGACACATGCAGCTCCTGCTTACCTCAGTCTTGAATTTCTCATCTGTTATGTCTTTGAGATTGATCATGACATTAAAATAGGCTCCAAACACAGCAGCTTCCAGCATTTTGGCTCCCACCTGTGAAAAGAGGCTTCTGGAAAGCTCTCTTACTGAAACAGAGTAGCACCTCACAGTCTGGCAGCAGGGCAGACCCTCAGGCTGCTGTTTGTCTGCCATGGAAAGCAATGTCTTCTTGCCTGGCATTTTCAAGAAATGGCTTTCATGGTGGGAAGCATTTCGTGACCTTCCCACCTTGACAGATGGGAAAACTCAGGCAAGGGATAATGCAGGACAGCCTTCCTGAAAGGCTTGCGAGCTGCCAAAATGTTAGTAAGTGGAAAGCAGTGGCCAGTTTTGGCAAGAAAAGCTGGATAGATGTCAAGCAGGAATGGAGAACGTTGTGTGGAGAAGCGATGAGCTAGGCAGCCTTAAAGCCCCAGCCAAAACAGTGTGTGAGTCTGCTGGACATGGAAGCTTCTGAGCATGGGGCTGTACCTGAAGGTCAGATTTGCAGGCCAGGTTGCCATGGTGCGCCAGCATCTTCAGTGAGGACCAGAGGTTGTTTACCTTCACTGCCAGGGTGCAGGGCACTTCCACTGCTGTTTTCAGCCCCTGCTGCATGGCAATCGCTCGCCTGGGATAGGGGACAGCCCCTGGTGAATGCTGGGACAAGCCTGGGTGGCTTGGCTCATGCGCAGTCTTGTGTGTAAGCTCATGTGCAAGCTCCCACTATCATTGCAAGCCCTCGCCAGTCTGACTCACCTTTCCCTCTCCTCAGGGGTGCTTTTTGGCAGCTTCATAGCTTCCTGCAGTCAAGGAAAAGCAAGTTTGGTGGGCCAGGGGAGTTCTGAGACTCTGTGTGCCTCACGTGACCACAGCAGAACCACTAGCTACCACACTCTGCTGAATCCCTTCATAGAACTATAGACTTATAGAATCATAGAATCGATTGAGTTGGAAGGGACCTTTAAAGATCATCTAGTCCAAATCCCCTGCAATGAACACCCATAGCTCAGTCAGGTGCTCAGATGCACATCCAGCCTGACCTTGAATGTCTCCAAGGATGGGACATCCACCACCTCTCTGGGCAAACTGTGCCAGTGCCTCACCACCCACATTGTAAAGAACTTTTTCTTACCCCCAATCAAAATCTCCCCTCTTTAAATTTGAAACAATTTCCCCTTGTCCTGTTACAACAGACCCTGCTAGAGAGTCTGCCCCCTTCTTTCTCATAGCCCCCCTTCAGATACTGACAGGCCACTATCAGGTCACCTTGGAGTCTTCTCCAGGCTAAAGAGCCCCCAGCTCTCTCAGCCTGTCCTTGTAGGAGAAGTGTTCCATCCCGTGGAGTGTTTTTGTGGCCATGTCTTGTGGACACATTCTAACAGTGCCTTAGTCACTTCACCCCAAGTAATGTCCCTTCCCCCAGTCCTGGGGGCATGAGCCCTGCTACTAAAGGCATCAGGATGCAGTACTGCCTCCTGGAATGCCTTGCCTACAAGCAGGGCTGTGGCTGGTGAGACCTCACCATATAGTTGCTGAAGGCACTGGAGTCAGCATCCACCATCGCAACCAGCTCATCCATGGCCTGGTGAAGGGGAGGGATCAGGTTCCTCATGATCGGGTCCAGCTGCTCGAACTGCCGCTTCCCGTAGCTCATCAAGCCCACCATGCAGCCCAGGGCTGCTCCCTGTGAGAGCACTGGGGTAAGTCCTCCACTGGGACCCTGCACCTGCCACTACCACTGCTCCAGGTTCCCTCACCAGAGAGCCCCCAGGTGCCTGGAGAAACACCCAAGCAAGCAGGGACCCCTTGGCATAGGGCACATACCAGAGAGGCTGCAGTTGCAGCCACCGATCCTCCTCCTGGCACTGCCGACCTCCCGCCGACTGCTCGCACAAAGGCACCCAGTGGCTTTGTGACCAGCCCCTTGTCCTCCTCTCCTGCCTGCACCAGGTACCTGCGGTACACCATGAGTCAGACCACCTCATGCTGGTGGCTGCCGCCACCCTGTCCCTTTTCATTCCACACTGCCCTTTCCACTGGGTTTTCATCCACCTCCTAGTCAGTTGGGAAGGGGGCTAGCACTGTGCTGAGCAACCCCCAAAAATAGGAGGGTGTGAAAGGGAAGGAGACATGGAGCCTCATGGGATCAGATGTACACTTGGGGACATCATGCTGATGATGTCGGGGATTGCTCTGCGTGAGAGGGGTGTCTCTCTGCAAACAGCATTTTATGGAACGGGAACATGCCCAGGTGCTAGCTGGGGCTCTGCAGCCAACACCCAAGGGTAAAGGGGCAAGGTCTTGATAGTGCATGTCCTTATTTGCATGTGGACTTCACTTTCCCGAAACAATCTTAGTGCAAGAGGCAGGCAGCAAGATCCCCCAGCCTGGCCAGAGACAGGAATGATGAGGAGCTCCTACTCAATGATGCGTTCCCGGGGATTGAATGCAGACAGGGAGTCCAGACCGAGCCGGCTGACAACCTGCAAGGAGCAGCACCAACACGTCAGCCCCAACCTTGCACCAAGCACCCAGCCAACACATCCCACTATGTCCTTGTGCCTGACTTTTAATTAACCATGGGAGAGAGCCACTACCCAAGGCAAGGCAGACTGGTTTCACTAGTGCCTCCCATCCCAAAGGTGGGAGTGGTGTGTGGCCACCCATGGGTGACTGGAAACCACACAGATAAATAATTAGCTTGGTCTTATCTAGCACATTCGTCATAGGGTGGCAAAGTCCCTCCCCACTCCCTTCCCCCTAGAACAGAAAAGCAGAGCCTGCCTCTTTCTCTCCAGCTTACGCTGGTGCTGGGACGGTGTCCTGTTAATACTAAGCACTGTCCTTGAGCTGTGGGGAGGTGTTCTTCTCCTTGCGGCCTTCACACAGGCAGGCTGGGCAGCTGCTGCCAATGCTCTGTCCTATTGGGATGGGCTTTCTGCTCCCCTGAACGTCTCAGTATCCTCAGGGCTCTAAACCGGTTTGTCCTAGATGCTGTTCCCTCACTGCTTTCCAGGCACCATTTCCCTGAGCCAAGAGGTATCCAACATGTTTGGGGGCTGCCTGGGTTGAAGGTTCCTGCTCAGTGGCATTTTGAGAGGATGAAGGTCTTACTTGTAATCCCACCCTTGTCTCAATATCAGGAGGACTCACATTACCAGTTTGATCTTGTGTTCCTCTTCCAGTATGAAGAGTTTTTCCTTTTTGATGTAAAACTCAGCTGCATCTAGCATGGCCTTCTTGGGAACAAGCCCCACCAGCTGGGATCCCACCACAGGGAGCTTCAGTGTCTGTGAAGAACATCATAAACACGAGTGCCCCCAGAGCTGCATTTTCTGCCTCCGCTGCCACCTCAGCCAGGTGGTCCCCACCATGATTCATGGAAAGGCCTTCAAATTTGCACCCACCTTGTGGAGATAAGCCAAGAGCTGAGGTTAATAAATAGTTTCTTAGCTTTTGGGGCTTACATATGGTTTTCAGCTCTTTGCCCAACTTGACTGAGCATAAGAGGAAAAAATTATTCTCAGAAAGAGTGGTAATGCATAGGAACAGGCTGCCTAGGGAAGTGGTGGAGTCACCGTCCCTCAAGGCTTTCAAGAAAAGGCACTAAGGGACGTGGTTAGTGGGCATAGTGGGGATGGGTTGGCTGTTGGACTAGATGATCTTAGAGTTCTTTTCCAACCTTAATGGTTCTATGATTGTAAGAGAAAGCAGAGCCCAACTATGGTTTTGGGCCAAAAATCCGGAGGGAGACAAGCTCTGCAAAGCTCCCCATTGAAATGAGCATTGTGCACTACCCACCTCTGCATTATAGCAAACCTCCTCATAGACGGCATGGAGTGGTGTGGTCTCAAAGTCCAGTAGGTTTGTTGAAACCTGGGCTATGTTCTCCTCCTCCAAATACCAACCAATGCCTTGCACCTTCTTCAAGCTCCCAGGCTAGGGGGGACCACTGTGGTCAAAGCACAGTGACGGCAACCCAGGGAAGGACAAGTGGGGTAGGGGGCAGCATAAGGGTACCTGGTCTGCGCCACGACCCTGCTCACGGATGTTAAGGGCGATGCGGTGTGCCAGCTCCTTGGTGCATAGCAGATTGATATTGTATGCAATCAAGAAGGTCCGGGCCCCCGTCACTGTGGCTCCCCACCGGGGAACAAAGGTTGGGAGCCCAAAATCAGGAGCCCACTCGGGCTTTTCGAGCTGGAGAGGAAGAAGAGTGCATGAGTGGGTGCTGGTAGGCAGCACAAACCGATCTCCCAGAAGTGGCCTCTCCTTCTCCAACTAGCATCTGCTATTAATACCATTACACTCAGCAGCACCCAAAACATTCAGTCATCTCCTCCATCTGGTCAAAACACTTGTGCCAAAGAGATGAAAACACAAAGCCAAGCTCACCTTCTTGGGGAGTGCCTCGTACTCCCCGGCACGGATGGCAGGCAGGGTTCTCCTGCTCTCCTCCCTGGCTGCCTCTCCATACAGGTACACTGCAAGTTAGAGAGGGGATGAGCATGCTGTCTAACAGTCTGGTTTCATGTATTTGCCCCATTCTGCCCTTGATGAAGCTTTTGTAAAAGAAGTGCTGTATATGTTTATGGTTGGGAGTATACAGGAGTACAGCATCTGACACTGTCTGCCTACTCTTCACTCACCAGGCACCCCCAGCTCCTCCGACAAGCGTTGCCCGAAGATGTGGGCACAAACAACACACTCTCCCATGCTGATGTTCATCACTGGCACAAAGGGGCAGACATCCAGGGCCCCCATGCGAGGATGTTCTCCTGGGAACAGGGCAGTGATCAGGAGCTGGGAAGAGCAAGGAGACAAGAAGGGACAAGGACCCTTTCCCTGCTTTTTCTGCAGACTGAGCATTGCCACTGCAAGGAAAGAGGAGTTTACAGCAGTAATGCCTACTGTAGCCCAGGGACAGGATGGGTGCAGCCTCTCTGCAATGGGAAGATGAGCAACTGTTCTGAACCTTTTCATCAGCATCCATCCTGCAGTGCTGGAAACAAGCTGTGACTGCCTGCTGGCAGCACTTTGGTCCCTACTTCTAGATCCAGCTTGCCCTGGGAATGCTTACCCTTGTGCCGACTCATGTCAATGAGCTCCCAAGCCACACGGGCTGCACTCAGTGCCCCTTCAACAACAGCTTCGGGGGTTCCCACAAAGGTGTAGACAGTGCGGTTGGTGGAGGCACCAGCATCCACATCCAGCAGTGTGCAGCCTGGTGTCCGGGAGATGGCCTGTCCCAGTGCCTCGATCACCTGCCAAGCACCCAAAGTAGGCAAGTTAGCTGGGCTGGAGAGATGCCTACTACACTCCAGCAGCTTTGCAAGATGGGTAATGCCTTTGCTCAGGTGCCTTCACCCTGCTCCAAGCAGTGCAGGGGATGCACCCATCCTCAGGCTCATCAGGAAGAAAGTGAAGATGCAGGACCTACAGCCATGAGCATCCAACTGCCTGTCAGGGGAGCTGGGACTCTGAGATGTCCCCCAGCCTCCAGGTAGCCTCAAGCCCTTGTAGAGCTGCCCAGCTGCTGCTGCATGCCAAAGGTCACCATCACAAATTGCTATTCCTGAGGACTCTGTCCCCTGCAAGCTTTGAAACAGATTTGGCTCCACAAAGCCCATTCGCAAGGTGAAGCAGCAGTTTTGCAGCAGTTTTGAGTTTGCTGACATGCACGCGTGGGTCAAAGTGCAGCCTAAGGCAGGTGACCACCACAGGCAATGTTAAGTTGGGTGGCATGTTTGGAAAAACAACTGAAAGTGAGGTTTCTCCGTGAGGCTGTACCGGACTGCCCAGACCCTGTGGTAACCTGCAGGCAGCAGGGAGGAGGTTGCCACGGTCCCACTTTTTACTGAGTTGCAACACAGGAGCAGACACTGTGTTTGGGCAGTTTCAGTATTAGTGCGCAGCTTTACCCCAGGGAAGACAATGAAAGTTCTCACTGAGTTGAATTCAGTCTACTTGAATTCAGAAGGGCTCAAAGTGCTGGAAAACTACAAGCTAGGTCACAAGCAGTGGTCCAATACCCACTGCAAGACAGAGGGCAGCCCAGCTGCCAGCCCGCCACCGCAGCCCATCACCACCCCTCACCTCCTTGTTGCAACCCTCTGAGAAGTTGGGGACGCACTCTACCAGCTTGGCCATGGTCCTGGTGTCTGCACGAACCCTATAGCCCTGGGCTTGGCTCCTCACGGGTCTTTCTGGTTCTTGCCGTCCTGCTGGGAGTAGCAATGTTCCCAGCACTCTGCCCAGCACCAGGGTTTCTTATTAACTACATTGATCTGCAGCCAGGAGACAGAAAGGGTATTGGATCAACAGAATAGTGATTGTTTGGACTGAAGTGCCCCTGTGGGGTTTGAGCAGCACATCCAGAGAAATCTCCAGCAGTAAATACCCATTAGAACCCATAAATCACTAAGACAAGCTGACACCACATGAAGAAAAACAAAAATCCTCTGCTGAGCCCAGCCCCAGTAACCTGCTGCTGGCTGAGTACAGCCGTATCAGCAACAGGGACACAGTACTTGCGTCCCTGCAGCAGTGAAGGACCACAGAAGATGAGGACACAGAAAAGAAGAGTCCAGCTGCCCAAAGGAACAAACTGGACCAACACAACCATGAGAAGCCAGTGCTGGTGGGAAGTTCTGATGCTCCAAGGACACCAGTGTGACTCTCTCCCTCCCCAAGTCCTAGGCCAATCCTAAAATCTGTCACTATGAGCAGGATTTGAACCTGCACAGGGAAACTCTATTGGATTTTGAATCCACTGCCTTCCTTCACCCCTTGTCCGTCACAGCTCCAGCCTAGACAATCTGGGGGTTCCACTCTCCGGCACATCCTCCCCGTGAGACAGCCTCAGGTACCTCCAGCCACACCCTTGTCTCCCATTGCCCAGGTAGGCAGAGTCAGCAGCGGCAGGAGAGAAGAGCTGAGGAAGAGCTCCGTAAAAGATACTCCTTGAACACCATCCTGATGCAGGAGAGTTGGCTCAGTAGCACAGTGCCTGCTGTGCGTGCAGGGGGCACTGGGTTCCAGCCCCAGCATCTCCTCCCTTCTGTTGTCTCACGGCCTGAGCTGGGGGAAATGGCTGCAGCCAGTGAAGAAACCCCCTCCTCTCCTCCTCCTCTTTCTCCCCCTCCTCCTCCTCCAGAAGAACCTCTCTCCCCTTTGAGCTGGGTTTCTCCCCCATGCTGGATTCCCAGCAGATGGCTGCACTGCAGTGCGGTCCCTCCCCACGTGCTACTGCTGTCCCAGGCAGAGCTGCCCAGTGGGCCATGGTGCCAGCATGTCCTGTGCTGCTGTTCCCATCTTCAGCATGAGGAGGGGCCCAGGCCTGGTGCTGACTGTGCTGTGTGGTGTTGGTATGAGTTAGGGAGGTGGCATCCCTGCACACAGGGTCTGTTCTCAGCTGTGAGGATGGTGTGGGGCTGGTCAGGGCAGCAGTGTGGAAAAGAGTCGGGCTCATTCAGGAGTTGAAGCTGGGACCTCTCACACCCAAAGCAAGAATCACACCCGTAGACCAACAAGCCGGGGTGCGCTGGCTCTCCCAGCAGCACACTGCACCAGCAGCCCTTGCCCTGGGCACTGCACTGCACTGGGTGGGCCCACTGCAAGGTAGTTGCAGTGCAGGTAAAGAAGGGAATTGATCCCCAAGAGCTATCTCTGCAAACCAGCCACAAACAGGTAGAGAGTTTAGAGGGAGAAGCTGGGAATCTAGACAAAAAAAGGAAACCCTGTGTCTGTGTTTTAGCCCATCAGCGCATGGGACACAACGGGGGGAGCTGTTGGCAGGAAAGCATCAACTGAAGAGGAGGACTGAGGAAAATTTTCCTAAAAA
This sequence comes from Numida meleagris, assembly GCF_002078875.1. Lineage (NCBI taxonomy): Eukaryota > Metazoa > Chordata > Aves > Galliformes > Numididae > Numida > Numida meleagris. The sequence goes on along the minus strand of NC_034413.1, from coordinate 34,206,137 downwards.
CGGACCCTCCACCAGCACCACCCTCATCATTACCATCCAGGGGATGTAGCTCAGCGGTAGAGCGCCTGCTTTGCATGCAGGAGGCCCTGGGTTCAACCCCCAGCATCTCCACACTTTTGCTGCCTGTGATGAAAACCCCTCCCTCATCTTTCGTGGGTCATCCCCAGAGGCCCTCTCCCCTTGGAGCTGTGTTTCTCCCCCGTGCTCCCAGCAGATCAGCCGGTGCTTTCCCGTCACACCTGTTTTTATGAAGAAGAGAATGGACGACTCAGGGAACTACTGGCCTGTCAGCCTCACCTCTGTGATGCAGAAGATCATGGAACCTCCAAGTGCCAAGGAATGTGGAAGACAGGGAAGTTACAGGACGTCCCAACCAGCATGACTTCACCAAGGGCAAGTTTGCCTTCCATGGTGGTGTAACTGTGTCAATGGACATCAGAAGAGTCACTGATGTAAGGTCTTCGACACAGTCCCCCTCAATATCCTACTCTCCAAACTGGAAAAATATGAATTTGACATCTGGATTGTTTGGTGGATGAGGAACTGATTTCAAGTTCATACCCAGAGAGTGCTGATCAATGGTTCGATATCTGGATGGAGACTGGTGATGAGTGGTGTCCCTCTGGAGTCAGTGCTGGGACTAATACTCTTTAATATCTTCATCAATGACATCGACTGAGGTATGCGAATGACACCAAGCTGTGCATCATGCACGAGGGACAGGATGCCATCTTGAGGGGCCTAGACAGGCTGAGCATTGGGTCCCAGAGAACATCATGAGATTCAACAAAGCCAAGTGCAAGGTGAGGTTGTACAGGGTTGTGAGCAACCTGCTCGAGCTCTAAAATTCCCATTTCATTGCAGGGTAATTGGACTAGATGACCTTTAAAGGTCCTTTCCAACTGAATTGATTCTATGATTCTGGTGTTCCCAGCTAGGAGGGACTTTGACCCAGCCCTGGCTTTGCTTGAAATTTTGCTGATCTAGCACAGGACAGCACAGTATTGCTGGCTGTGGTGGGAAGAAAAGCAGAAGGGGAGTTGTGCCCAAGATTTCAGAGTGGTGTGGATATGTAGGTCCGATCGGTGCCCTGTCCTCACAGGGGTTGTCCCAAGGCCTGAAGGACAATGGTGTCCAAAAGGGGAGGGCTCATCCAGCAGCTGAAGCCAGGACCTCTCACACCCTAAGTGAGAATCATACCCCTAGACAAACAAGCCAAGTTATATAGCTCTGGGGTCCCTCTTGCAAGTGCCATGCATTGGGATGTTGGGGGCAGTGCAGCATCTGTTGCTGAGCTCAGGCCGTGCTACCAGGCATCAGGCACAGAGTGGATCCAGGGTTTGTATGGGTGTTCCAGCCTGCCAACAATTTGGTGATTCTATGACTTTCAGAGAAGGAAGAGAAGCCCTGCAATATCCAGGTGGGAGCTGAAAATGGGCCCTGGGGTGCCCCATGGAGGAAGAAAGTGTCTGCTGGTGAGTCTGAGTAGCTGTCGTGGGCACAATGATGTGTGGGGAGATGCTTTTGAGGAGGGAACCCCCAGACGTGGGGGGTTGAGACCCTGGTGTGCACTCAGCTCCTCCAGGCCGGTGGTAAAATCCATCGCTGTGAGCAGGATTCGAACCTGCGCAGGGAAACCCTATTGGATTTCGAGTCCAACGCCTTCACCCCTCGGCCATCACAGCATCCCTACCCTATGCCCCAAGCACAACCATCCCTGTGGGGCAGCCCTGACACCCCACAGACCATTCTGCATGGAGGGAAGGTCTGTGCAGAGCCCACACAGCCCTGGGCCCTCTCTGTGCCTGGCATCTGCCAGCAGTACCTGTGCCCAGCAGTGTCTGTGTCAGTGCTGCCCCCAAATCCCAACAGCCAGCACAGGGAGGGTTGGGGGGGGGGGCAGGACTCAGGCAGCTTGACACCCCATCTCATTGCCCTGGGCTATGATTCTCACTTTGTCTGCCAGAGCTCCCAGTTCCCACTGCCCAATCAGCCCCAGAGTTCAGGCAGGACTACTCTGCACTACACTGAGTGGAGCCCCTGCAGGGATGGGGCAGTGACTGGGCCCAGCACCCTGACCCCCTGCTGCCTTTCAGAACCACTGAGCTGCTGGGGTCCAAAGGTAGCACCTAACATCTCCATAAGCACCCCACTGTGTGTGTACTCAGCAGGGTTTCACCAAGATGAAGTCATGTTCAGTGAACGTCATAAGCTTCTGTGAAGAAATGATCAAAGACCTTGGTACTGGGGAAGGTCACGGAACAGATTGTCTTGAATGCGATCACATGGCATGTGTGGAACAACCAGGGGATCAGGCCCAGCCAGCATGGGTTCACAAAGGGTAGGTCCTGCCTGACCAACTTCATCTCCCTCTATGACCAGCGACCCGCCTGGTGGATGAGGGAAAGGCTGTTGATGTAGTCTGCCTACACTTCAGCAAAGCCCTTGGCACTGTCTCCCACAGCATTCTCCTGGAGAAGCTGGCAGCCCATGGCTTGGACAGGTACACTCTTTGTTGGGTAAAGAACTGGCTGGAGGGTCGGGCCCAGAGAGTGGTGGTGAATGGAGATAAATCCAGCTGGTGACCTGTCACAAGTGGTGTTCCCCAGGGGACTTCAGTATTGGAGCTGTCCCTGTAGAGTATCTTTATTGATGACCTGGATGAGGAGATTGAGTGCACCCTCAGTAAGATTGCAGATGTGACCAAGTAGGGAGGAAGTGTCAATCTGCCTAACGATAGGAAAGCTCTACAGAGGGATCTGGACAGGCTGCATCAATCGGCTGAGGCCAGTGGGATGAAGTTCAACAGGACCAAGAGGTGAGTACTACACTCTGGTCACAGCAACCCCAGGCAACATTACAGACTTGGGGCAGAGTGGCTGCAAAGTTGTGTGGAGGAAAAGGATCTGAAGGTGCTGCTTGATGCTTGGCTGAACATGAGCTAGCAGTGTGCCCAGGTGGCCAAGAAGGCCCACAGCATCCTGGCTTCTATCAGAAATAGTGCAGCCAGCAGGAGCAGGAGGTGATCGTCCCTCTGTACTCAGCTCTGGTGAGGCTGCACCTTGAGTTCAGTGTTGGGCCCCACACTGAAAGAAAGACAACAAGGCCCTCCCTTTAGATACTGAAAGGATGTGTTAAGGTCTCTCTGCAGCCTTCTCTTCTCCAGACTGAACAGCCACAGCTCTCTCAGCCTCTCTCACAGTCTGGTGCTCCATCTATTGGAGCATTTTTGTGACCCTCCTCTGGGCGCACACTAACAAGTCCACGTCTCTCCTGTACTGAGGACTCCACCTCTGGACACAGTAATCCAGGTGAGGCCTCACAGCACAGAGCAGAGAGGCAGATCCCTTCCCTTGCCCTGCTGGCTGCGCTGCTTTTGATGCAACCCGGATACGGTTGGCTTTCTGAGCTGTGAGGGCATGCTGCTGGCTCATGTCCTGCTGCCATCCATCAGTACCCCCAGGTCCTTTTCGGCAGGGCTGCGCTCAATCCTTTCATCCCCCAGTTTGTATTGGTAGTGGATGTTGTCTTGACCGAGGTGCAAGACCTTGCATTTAAATTTGTTGAACATCATGAGGTACACCTGGGCCCTCTGCTCAGCCTATCATCATCCCTTAGTATGACATCCCATCCCTCAAGCATGTTAACTGCACCACACAGCTAGGTGTCATCAGCAAACTTGCTGAGGGTGCACTCAACACCACTCTCCATGTCACTGATGAAGACAAAAAAGAGTATCTGTCCTGGCACTGACCTCAGAGGGACACCACTTATCACTGATCTCCATCCAGATTTTGAGCCACTGATCACCACGCTCTGGGTTTGATCCCGCAGACAGTCCTTTGTCCATCAAACAGTCCACTCCTCAAATCCTTATCTTTCTAATGTGGAGAGAAGGAAGTTATGGGATACTGTGTCAACAGCCTTACTGAAGTCCAGATAGATGGCATCAGTGGCTCTTCCCTTGTCCTTTGATGCAGTTACATTCAAGTTATATACATTCAGTTTTATTCAAGATTACTTTCTGTAATCTTCTTGAGCTGTCTGTCCCAGCGAAGAGGAAACCAGGTAAAAATGCTATGTAACCTATGTGGATGAACAATGAGCTCCTGGCAAAACTCAAACACAAAATGGAAGTGTGCTGAGGGTAGAAGCATGGACAGGGAAATTGTCTGGAAAACTGAGACAGTGACTGAACATACTGAACATCCAGGGAAAAAGAATCCTAGCTGGATTCCCAGCAGATGGCTGCACTGCAGTGCGGTCCCTCCCCACGTGCTACTGCTGTCCCAGGCAGAGCTGCCCAGTGGGCCATGGTGCCAG
>NC_034413.1:34175468-34196824 GCF_002078875.1 Numida meleagris | reverse complement strand
CCTCAGGTTGGGGACTGTGAGATAGAAGGAGACAGACTCTTTAGTACAGTCTGTTGGACAAGAGGAGATGTTTTAAACTGAAGGAGGGGAGATTTAGACTGGATATAAGGAACAAAAGGAATACGATGAGGGTAGCAATGAGGGTAGCTGTGGAACAGGTTGCTCAGGGAGGTGGTGTTTACCCCGTCCTTGGAGACATTTAAGGTCAATCTGGACCAGGCTGTGAGCAACCTGATGTAGCTGAAAATGTCTCTGTTCACTGCAGGGAAATTGAACGAGATGAACTTTAAAATAACTCAGTCGATTCCGGTGTTCCCGGGTAGGAGGGACTCTAGCTTGACCCTGGCTTTACTCTGTGTTTTGCCAATCCAGCACAGGATAGCACATGGCTGCTGGCCATGGTGAGAAGCAAAGTAGGAGGGGAGCTGTGCCCAAGATGTCAGAGTGATGTGGGTCTTTGAGCCCTGTCCTCACAGGGGTTGTCCCCAGGTCTGAAGGGCAATGGTGCCCAAAAGGGGGGGGCTCATCCTGGAGCTGAAGCCAGGACTTCTTGCACGCTAAGTGCGAATTGTATACCTAGACAAACAAGCCACGTTGTATAGCTCTGGCGTCCCTCTTGCAAGTGCCATGCACTGTGGTGTTGGAGGCAATGCCTCTGGCACTTCTGGGCTCAGGCCCTGCTACCAGGCAACAGGCACACAGAGGATTCAGGGTTTGTATGGGTGTCCCAGCCTCCCAGCAGTTCTTCCCGAACAGGAGAATGGGGGCCATGGCTGTGCTTATGACTGCCTGGGTTAACCCCACAGGAGAAAGTGTGCCCAGGGCTGTGGACAGGAGTGCCCTGAGAGATGCCAGGCTGAGGCTGTGATGGCCGAGGGGTGAAGGCGTTGGACTTGAAATCCAATAGGGTTTCCCTGCGCAGGTTCGAATCCTGCTCACAGCGATGGATTTTACCACTGGCCTTGAGATGGGAATGCCATACTGGGACCCAGGCAAGGAGAGGATATGTGTGTCCCATTCCCATTGTAGACCCACCCCTGGGGGGTCCCATCTGGTCAGCAGCTCCATGGTTGAATCCACATCAAAGCCGCTGGCAGGGGTGCATGCTGGACACAGGCAGCCAGATCAGGAGGGGCAGAGGCCCCAGGGGCTGCCCAGCCCTGTAAGAGGTGGGGAAGTAGGAGGCAAAGTTTTGTTGTGCTTGGGGCTTCTCTGCACAGTGCCTGTGCCTGGTGTTTGGGAGCCACTGTGCTGAGCGCAGAGGGGAAGGCTGTGTGAGGGCACTGGGGCCCACAGGTGACCTACCTGTGCTGGGCCCCCCCACTGCAGTGCAGTGCCCAGGGCAAGGGCTGCTGGGGGAGCCAGGGCACACCGGCTCGTTGGCCTAGGGGTGTGATTCTTGCTTTCGGTGTGAGAGGTCCCATATGAGTCCTCCTCTATTTGACAACGCTGCTCTGCCCTGACCCCATGCCATGGTCACTCCTGGGGACAGACCCTGTGGGAACAGCACAGGGATGCCACCTCCCTAACAGAACACTACACAGTGGACAGAAACCTCCCGCACTACTCGATGCTCCCCAGCATGCCCACCAGTCCTGTGCTGCCCTGTGCCACTTCCCCAAAAGAGACACACACATCATAGCCAAGGCCAGTCCTGGGCCCTTCCTCATGCTGAAGATGGAGACAGCAGAGCAGAGTACCATGGCCCAGTGGGCAGTTTTGCCCAGCTCCACCAGCGCCACTCAAGGAATGCAAGCAAGAACCACCTTACACAGACATAAGCAGATCACCGTCATCTTCTCTCAGAACTGTGCAGACATGTCTCAACAAACAGGAATTATAGCCTTGGAATATTTAACTTAATAATTATTGAGTTTGAAACTCTCATCCCTAGCTGTTTCAGTCCAAGATGCTGTAAACATTTTGGACCCAGGCTGTGCTTGCACCCCTGTCTCCCCATCCCCAAGGGGAGGAACTCAGAGGATGTGGGTGTGAGGTAGCTGAGTGCAGTCTATGGTGCTGGTTGAGGCTGAGGATGCAGTGCAGTGCTGACAGAACAAACAGCTCATCAGGGTGCAAGCCATGAGCCCCTGCTCCCATGAGTGGCACCAGAAGGACCAGACCAGAATGCCAGTGCCTTTTGATTTGTGTGCCTTTTCCTTTGTGACTCAGGTCTGTGGGTGGCCTGTGATTACCTTGCACTGTGGGATTTCCTGCCCTGAGGAAGAACCACGGCCCTCACTGAGGAGTCCCCCATGGCTGGAATCATTGCCTGTCTGGCTCCACAGGCTTTTGCAGGTCTCTGCCCCATGACTGGTCTGTGAGTGCAGCAGCTGGTGTCTGGGGGAGGGTGCCCATCTCAGCAGTGACCCCTCCTCCCTGTTATCTCTGCCACACAACTCATCTCTCTCCCTTTCCTAAAAGCTTAACAGTGGGTGTCTGCAAATGAATCCCACCATAGACTATCACACCTGCTGGCTCCCTGTCTCTACCTGGCTTACTCCAGGATGCATGCCCCCAAGCACTCCGACCAGTAGTTCTTGTCTCAGCAAGGATGAGGGAAGCTACCCATTGAGAGCCCCTTGCAGTTCTAGAGTTGCCCTCAGCTTGCTGTCCAGAGATGGAGTTTACCTTTTATGACCTGGCAATGGAGCTGTGTCCTTGACCTGTCCGACTGCTGTAGCCACCAGGACACTGGCCTCTGCATCTGAGTGTGCAGACAAGCCCCACACAGAGGCACTGGGATCCTGCTTGTTCAGTAACCATTTAGCCACCACCAATCTGTCTATTTTTATCACCAAAGCCAAGTCACCCAGGGCTTCCATTCCTGACAGTCTCACTGACTCGCCATTTGCAGCAGTCTTCTCTTTTCCATGACAGCTCTCTGTGTGTCTCCATTTGTTGCAGCCTAAGCTGTGACTTCATCCTTCCTCTCCCCTTTCTCCATCCCCAGGGGAGCCAGGCACCCATCACTGCACTTGCAAAGAGCTGTGGGTTCTCCTTGTGCAGTAGACACTTGCTGTCTGCTTCTATTGGCTTCCCCATGCAGAGAAACGCAGAATAAAACAAGTAAGCCCATTCACCAAGGGTAGTGGTGGAAGCTGGGATGTGCTTGTGGTAATAAGCACCCTAAAGAGGAGATCAACTCCCCTATGGACATGATCTCCTAAAAGGGAGTTGCCACCATCACGGTTCCAGACCAGCACGGTTTGAGCTGGAGTACTCCACCATGATTCATGAACTGTAATTTTTGCTAGTGCAGTTGGGTCCACGAAAGCAAAGGATAGAAGAAAGAAAATGAAGGGAAGTAGGAGTCTCCAGGAAGCACCGATTGCTGCAGGAGAAGGATCCTGTGTGATGGCAGGGAAGAGCTTTCTTCCAGGGACATGAACAGGCCAGCAAAGATGAGAGGACAGCAGAAGTCACAAAACTCTATAGATCCAGGCATGGCCCAAGGGTCACATTTAGACTGTGCACCAGTCTTCTCTGAGAAGTGCTGCTGTTGTTGCTGTTGAAAGCCACGAGAAAGTAATACTGTGACCAAACCCCAGGACTCACCTACTTCCTTCCATGTGCATCTTTTCACCCACTAAGCTTAATTTTTCATCTCAGTCTTCACATGTAGTTCCCAGTTTCTCACTGGGGCCTGTGGCTGCAACATCTTTGCAGGAACCTATATTTTAGGGCCTGATTAGCAGGTCTGTGGGGTTCTGCTTGGGGCAAGCACTGTCTGGGGGGGATACAAAGTGGAGTAAATTCAGGAAAGCTCTTGAGCTGGCAACCAACATGGCCAGGCTCCCAGCCAGGAGTCACAGCACCCATGGAGACAGGTGTGAGGTCCATTGGGATGGGGATTGCTGCAGGGCCTCAGAACCTCCCTTTCCTGGCTCTGTCTGAAATACGATATCACAATTTTTAAGTCAAATTAAGTATTTGCATGGATTGCAGTGTCTCAAAGGAGACACTGGCTCTTCAGAAAAGAAAAAAAAAAGTCTGTACCATCTCACTAGTGGAATCATTGTGAAAAGCTGTATCAAAATGTAATTATTCTTTTCCCCTGCTCCATCCTGACTGTCCTATGCAGCAGACTGTTGGAAAGCAGATGTTCCAGCCTCAGATGCCTATAACTTTCTAATGATACTTTCACTACAAATTCAGTGCTTTTCATTTTTGCAGCACTGGGGACAATTTTGCATTCCCTCTCTGTGGAACAATATCTGCAGTTGGTCTAAAAATATCTCAGCAGGCCTTGGAACAGGGATGTGAACCCACACCTCTTTTTTCCTGGGGTCTCTGCCTAGCAAGTGCCATGCAAAACATTTCCAACTTAGGAGCACTTCTATGAAGATCTGAGCAGTAGAACCAGTTGAGCTTGGTAAAAAACTTCTGAAGACAACTTGCTTCCAAGCTCAGCATAATCCCTCATTCTAAACATTCATAAGCTCTATGCAAATTTTCACACCACCAAATTGTATAAAGAATGAAAGATTTTTACAAAGTCTATGGAGGACTTAGTTGCACTCTTATTCCTCATTTCATTAGCTGAAAATAGCTTGATATTCCATGGCATCTTATAAAGAGACTTACTCAGTGCCTACATCCTCTCCCTGTAAAATAATTATTCTCTACTTCATCTAATGTCTTCAGTCGAATTCTGCAGGTCCTCATCTTTGGGAATAGTTCAGGGAGGAGCTCACTGTGCTGTGGCTAGAGCAAGGAGTAGGGTTATCCTCATGAGATCTGAGGCAGTCCCCTGAAACATATGGGAAGAGAGATTTTGTATTCATTTTGAATGTATTTTTAATAAAACAGGTTGTTTTGGAGTGATTGTTTTTATGGAGGGACAGATGCTTCCGGCTCCTGCCAACATTGACAGCAGAAAGGAAGACTGGAAATGACAGAAATTCTTGTTGCACAGAAATTACAGCCATTATCCAGCTCCAAATGTGTCAGTAGCCAATATGATAGCATTAGGACCTTTCTCTAACACTGTATGTGGTTTAACATTACTCTGTTCAGCAACACAAAGCAAGGACCCAGGAGGAGTGGTCTGGCGTGTGCTGAGCTCTCCATTCTCTGATTATACTGCAGCTGCCTCAGGTAGCTCTAACCACAGACTCGTGGAGTCATTAAAATTGGGAAAGACCTCTAAGATCACCAAGTCCAACTATCAACCCACCCCCACCATGCCCACTGACCACGTTCCTTGGTGCCACATCTCCATGGTTCTGGAACACCTCCAGGAGCAGAGTTGGGTAAAGGGTGACCATTCAAAGAAACATCTCCCAAGAAGGCAACTTATCTGTCTTTACCCTTACCCTCCATCCATCCTCCCTAGACCAAAAACTCATTGCAAAAACAGGCAAAATATCATTTTGAAACATCAAACCTTGATGTTGCCACAGCCTTGTTGGAAAAGGCAATGAGGCTGTCGCATGTGTCCCTAAGCTGGTACTTGCTGTAGAGCAGCAATAAAGGTCTGCAGAAGCTTTCCTTTGGGCTGGACACAGCAAGCCACATGCTTACATCAGCACACTGTGACACTGAGCAGCAGAAATCCCCATTTCAGACACAAAACCAACAACCACTTAGCAATAAGTTGCAACCAGGGCAGGTCACCAATTCAGACCAGAGGCAAAAGGAACACCAGAAGACTCAGGCTATGATGTAGCATGTCTTTAATGAGAAAAAGAAATAGAATAAACCAGTGAGAGTATGAAAAGTGCATTTCTAATGCTCACTAAAGGAACGGACAAACACTATTTAAGGACAAAACAACCCCAACGAGGTGTTCCTCTGCACCTCCTGCCTCTGCAGCTCTTGGCAACTATCTTCTGTCTGAAGCCAGCTATAAGCTAATGGTAAATGCTGTGTAACACCACAGGGTGTGGCACTTACATGGAAGCATACAGTAAGGCATAGCTAGAGAAAAGTATACGGAGGCGCGATCTTGAATGAAAAGTGCCTATGGATCCCTTCCTGCTGGGAGAGTTGCAAGTGCCTCCTACAGCTTGGAAACATGAGGGCACTCATATCCTCTTCTCCAGTCTTGCTCCTGTGCTTTATTTTTCCATCCCTGCTGGCCTCAGTGGGACAAGGTGGCCGATGGGAACACCCTACAGCCCAGTCCCAAGGCACAGCAATCCTCCTTTCCCCAGCCCCCGTGTGCCACCGGAGGCCACTGGCACCCCACAGCACCGGAGGTAGCTCCCGACTGCTGCTGATGCGGTGGACCCAACCGTCGTACTCTGTGGGTAGGAGCTGAGGATGGGCCCAGGCAAGGTCACCACCACGGTGGGGGGCTGGATGATGGTGGTGGAGTCCCAGCAGCGCTGGTAGCAGGGCTCATTGCAGCTGGTGGCCAGTGGCCTGGGGCTGCAAGAGGTGGGCAGGCACAGGTCGTAGCAGGACATCATTCAGCGAGAGCAGGCACCTGGAAGGCAGAGGAGGGCATAAGCACAGGGCAGATGCTGTCCTTTCCCTGCTGAGCACTAACTCGGTGACTCTGACTGCCAGAGGTAGGGATAATTTGATTTCATTTGGATGCCCTGACCTGGAAGGCAGTGCTGGAGAGGTGACAGCAATCCTTCACCAAGCAGAGTACTCACTGGAATGCTTCCTGTTGCTGTAAAAAAACACTTAACACAACACAAGTGAGCTGGATTTAGCACAGGGTAAAATTAAAGGGATCTCCACTGTCCTCCCTTAAGCAGGGGGACATTGATTGGGAATATGCTATTCTTTTTGCTCTTTTTTTTTTTTAGCAAAAAAATCCATGAAGGACATGCCTGGCTATGTGGTTACAGATCCCTGTGGCATGTACCCAGTGCACTTTGCATTCCTCATCCCCTTGCACCCAGACCCTCAATTCCTTGTGTTATGACAGAAAGAATCCCACCCCTGAGGCCTCCACAGGTGGGAGGCAGATGACAAACCTCGACCCCTCGCTGAGGACCAGGCAGTGCACATCAGTGCCAACAGGAGCTCAGCCAGAGCAAAGAGTGGAGCATCTCAACTTACCCGGGCAGCAGAGGACACAGCAGCTGGGAAGTGTGTGGCAGGGCCCAGCAGCGTGTGATGTTTTATAGAGTGCCCTGACCCCCGGGGGAGCTGGTGCATTCCTTCCACATGAAACTTCCCAGTAACCAGAAGTTTTCTCCTGGAAAGCTCTCCCAGCTGATTAAAAAGTTTTGTCTTTCATCTGTCATGTTTTGCTTCCATTTGGTACTGAGTAAGACTGAAATGATTCCAGCTACAGGTGGTAATTATCTTACCTCCCAGGGCCAAAGTACATTTTGGGTTGGGTGCTATGAGACAGGAGAGTGCTCCAGCAGAATTTAGGGCAGGTGCATCCCCAGTGCATCTCCCCTCCCTCCACACCTTCTTCTGAGCACAACCATAAGTCAGTGGGGAATTCAGCTCTCAAGTTCACCTGAGGTGAGCTCATAAAATTGGGGCTTTAAGCTGACCAAGAGAAACGCATCCATGCACAAATTCAGCACAAATAGCCAGGCTTCTGCACTGCCTCAGCCTCACGGGATCCCATTGGTGATCGGAAGATTGGGGATGCTGCAAAGGTGAGCGGTGGTGAGAGAGATTATCACACAACCAATGGCATCGTGCTGCAGTTTTGCAGCCCTCATCCTTCCCCAGCTATCCTGGTAGCACAGACATAGACGTGGCTCGGGGCAAGCCCAATGTAGCTGAACTAATCTGGTGTGTTCGTGCATTTGGATCCACATGGACGATTTCATATTTTTATATTCCTCCTATGTGAGGCGCGTATTCAGTTTGGAAAGTCTGGTAGATTTTAAAAACAAACTAATCAAAGACAAAGAAAGGTGTTAAAAAGACTCTGGAGTCCATCCCTGAAGGTGACACTCACCATAAGCGGCGAACTTTGCTCAGTGAGCTGTTTGCAGAGGCCAGCCAGCTCCTGGGGCATGCTAAGAGCAGTGAGCCAGAAGTTCACAGCTATTCTTTCTTGTGATGGAGAGAAATTGGCAAGACATTCTAATTACAAGGGTGACTCCAGATTGCTCTGCTGAGCCCTGCTAACCTGCTAGAGAGACAGGGAGTCCCAAGAGTCCTGTCCTGCATTTAAACATGAGTCAACTACATGGTGGGGACAAGGAATTGCTGACATAGTACTGAGCAGGGGAATGAGCCATCAGGCTCTGGGGGAAGCTGAGAGAAGGCTTCTCATTTCACTCCAGCAGAGCCCAAATGGAGGCATAAACACCTTCTGCCCCAAAATAAATTATGGCAGTATATATATATGTGTGTATACGTGTAAGTACGTGTGTATATATATGTGTGTGTAGCATATATATATATGTATATGGCAGCATGCCACAAGCATAACGCATGTGTGGAGCCAGGGGTTTTCAGCATCACTGTTAAAGATGTGCCTTGTAGGGGATTTCAGAGTCACTTTAGTTACTGGGATGAGTAGGCCTTGTGGAACTTAGGCTAATAGCACTGAACTATCCCTTGCGACTCCTTCCTGTCCTGCCTGCTAGGGCAAGAAAGGCTTTTCAGAGGTGCTGAAGTCAAGCACAGCTTATTATAAAATCAGCTCCGGAACGGAAAAAAGAAAATCAGCTTTTCCGAGGTGCAGAGAGGATGCATGCTTCAGCTAGAAGCAACCCTGCAGCCTGCTGGAGTAAGGCAGGAGGCCAGGGCTGAGCATAGTCTTCTCAAAGCCATCTGGGGAACAGAAAAGGATGACATTTCATTTTAACATTTTTCTTTTTGCATTTTTGTACCACTTCTGAATAACAAAATGATGTCACTGGTGCACCTCAACCCCACAGCCTAGGAAATAAATCCCGTCTTTGTATACCTCTGTGCACTTCCATGATCCCAAGGAAAACAGCCTTTCTATGGCTTCCAGACACAAGTTGGAACTTTCTGATTTGCAACTTCACTGTGTATTTCAATTTTGCAGTGCTGTTTAAGTATTTGAGGTTCAGCTGTTCACACTGGATCATCATGTTCCAGCACAACATCGGTGCATGCAGTGATGCTTGCAGTACATGCACAGGGGTACTTAAAGAAGGCATGATTCTGAGTGTGAGCAGAACTCTGCAGTGAATAAAGTCCTTTGCTTGGAGAAGGGAAAGGGGAAAACAATAGACACATGTCAGGAAGTCAAAATAATCAGTTTTGTGTAATGAGAGAGATGAAGGTATCTGGGAAAAAAACAGGACCGGTTTTACTAGCCCCTGTTCTTTTCAAGAAATGAGCTCTTTCTGCTGGAGACATGACTTTCTCTGGAGAAACCACAAAACCAAGAAAATAATGCCAAATCAAACACACCAAGCCGTTTTTCTTAACTTTTGCAGTGGAGCTGGGATGTGCACCCATTTCAGTCCTTTTTCTTCCTGCAGGTAAGAGCGTGAGAAGAAAAAAGGCACAGGACCAGTATTCACCGTGCTTTGCTTTCCACCACCAGTCCCAGTAGCACTTTGCAACTCTGATGTGCTGCCCTGTGTCTTGATTTCCAGCAATCCAAGGCCTGGATGTCTCTGATGCCAGCAGCGGGGAGCAAGCTTCCCTTGGCCCCAAGATATCTCCGAAGAGCCAGGGCCAAAGGGATATTTTGGAAAAGTGGGCCCGTGCACATTGCATCCTGTCTTCAAGGAAGCCCAGTACATGCAGCCAGGGTGCTCACCTATAGCTTGCACTGATCCTCCTGTGGACTGGGGCACTGTGTAGGGGCTGCTGTTGCCTGGGAACCTCTCCTCAGATGAGTTTTTTTCCCAAACTCCTTGACTATCTTACCCAACAGGTGGAAATCATAGAATCATGGAGTCATTCAGGTTGGAAAAGACCTCTAAGATCACCAAGTCCAACCCCAACCCATCGATCATGCCCACTGACCACATCCCTCAGTGCCACATCTCCACGGTCTTTCAACGCCTCCAGGGATGGTGACAACACCACCTCCCTGGGCAGCCTGTGCCAGTGCCTCATCACTCCTTCTGAGAAGAAATTTTTGCTGATATCCAACCTGAAATGCTGGGGATGGTTTTATTCACCCATCACAAAACCCCTCCCATGGAAACTGCTGGAGTTCATGGAAGTTCCCTACAGAGCTAGTGGACAGGGACCTGTACTTGGCTTTGGCCAGGGAGTACCAGCCTCTGCCATCCCACCACAGGATGAGCCCAGGCTGCCATGGGGAACCCTGTGGAGCAGCGAGGACACAGGCCTCTGCACAAGGACACATGCAAAGACTTTAGGAGAGCCCTGGGAGCATAGCCTGCTCAAAGCCTTGGGCGTGCTGGAGATCCAGTTTCACAGACTCTGTAATTGCTGGGTCCCCAGGTGAACTGAGGTTCTGTGGCATCACCATGGCTGGCACGTTTCTGCAGAAGGCCTCATCACCGAATGCAAGAGCAGGGGCAGCCGTGCTTCTCCTGGGCTGCCATTCCTGTCATTTCCCTGGGAAGCCTCTCGCACTCCCCTGCAGAAGCCTGGCTGTCACTGCTGGGACGTTCCCACTACCACAGCGCCTGGCAGTGGTGGGACCGCTTGGAGTTGGTGACTCCCTGCCACCTGTTCCTGGGGCAGGCCACTCCCTGATGGCTCCCAGGCATCTCACCAGGCTCAGGAAGGAAACATGGCCCCAGGGAGAGCCCAAAAGCTGGTGGAGGGCCTGCAGTGCAGGTGTCACCCACTTCACCCCCAGCCATAGCATGGCTTTGTCACATTCTTGTCAACAAAAAGAGGCAGACAGAGCATGGAAGGCAGCTACAAGGTTGGCACAACTTGTTTTCCTGGCTACACTGAAGCACAGATGCACTGGCAGGGGGCTTGCCAGGAACAGGAGGTGAGGATGTGTCATGGTTTTATGATTTTCCGTTATTGGTACTCCACATCATAACATCATGTAGTGAATGTACCTGGTTCTCAGAAGAGAAGGACTACTACATTCCCCATGGCACTTTGCTCCTCTGTTACCATTTTCCAGCCAGAGGGAAAAGATAAAAGCTCGCAGTATAAAAACTTGCAGATCATGAGACCTCGGCCCTTTTTTCCACCGTCTCTCGTCTTGGCAGCACCTCGCTCTCCAGCCGTCTTATCGTTGGTAGTAGAGTAAGGCCTACCTTGATTTTGGGACATTCTCTCTCTCTGTATTGGATTTATCAGCTTAAATTGTAATTATATTGTATTATAGTGTGTTGTTTTGCATTCCGATATCTTATTTAGTAAATTAGTTTGTTTCTCCTCAGATTGTTGCCGCTGTTCTTTGCTCTCAGGGCCATCTCCTAACCCTTTCCCTCTTTTCCCTTTTCCTGGGGCGTGGGCCCATGGGTCCCCCATCCCCTTCGTCACGGAACCAGGCCAAACGCCCATAAACCGTTGACAGGATGTGGATGTGGACTAAGGCTAGATGGCAGAGTCACCTGCAGCTGCCCCAGAGAGGGCTACCAAAATGCTGGCTTGAGTGCAGAGCTCTTGTCCTGGCTGCTGGGGGCTGCCCCAAAAGCCTCCATCTCCACAGAGCACCCTCATGGGCTCCAGGGAGCCAAGGAGGGTGGGATTCAAACCCACACATGCAGAGCACAATGGGTTAGCAGTCCATCACCTTCACCACTTGACCACCTCGTCCTCTGCTCTGGCACAGTTTGGGAGAGTTTTTTTTTCAGTTTTGGTAAAGCTACCAGCCCACAGCTTGTTCCACAGCACTCCTCCCAGAGTTCTGGGCTGTGGGAGTGAGCTTTGCTCCTGCCCATCCCAGAGTGGGCAGCAACAGCGTGGCAAGAGGTTTGTGATTCTTATGTCCCTTTCCCATCAGTCCCGAAGTTCAGAGAGTAGAGTGGGCAGGAGAACTGCTTTAATTATTTTTGCCAAAAACAAGGCTTTACAATTTTTCTTCTTTTTTTTCTTTTTTTTCTTTCTTTTTTTTTCTTTTTTTTCTTATGGTTGTAGGTTTCCATGACCCATTTCCTCTCTCCCACACCAGACTACACCCAGAGGGATTTTCCTGTGTGATTCTGAGCCAGTTATGCTTGTAAACCAAAGGGGAAGATGACAGGGGAAACCCAGTCTGCACAATGTACCTCTTAATTTCCCAAATATTCTGGATTTTGAGAAAGTTTTTGGGCCAGTTCTCCAATTTTAGCTTCCCAGGAATATGGAACAGAAGGAAATCATCCTTCTTCCCATGTGCAGGGCAAGGCCACCAGAGACATGAGACTCTCCCCGGTGTGTCATGTGCTCACCCAGCCATCCTGGCTACAGGGCATCCCAGCCTGAGTCAGAGACTCCAGCAGTGTGCCCAACCAGGGGCTACGAAGAAAATTAGCCCCCATGCCAGACACCACTGGGGGTCAAATCCAGGATCTCCTGTTTACTAGACAGGCACTTCAACCAGCTAAGACATGGTGCCCACCATGATGATGGTCTTCTCATCCCAAGGGCAGCCCTAGGACACCACGTCCCTATGCACCCCTGAGCCCCAGACCACTATCCCAGTGTGGTGTGCCTCAGCCAAGGGGGAGAGCATCTGGCAAACAGGTCCCTGGTGCTGCATCAGCTCTGTTCACATCTGACAAGTTATCTCAAGTCAGATGGGAGGAAGGCAGCCAAGCACTGCTCTGGTATGGGCAACCAGGAGGAAGGCTGAAATGCTCAGAATGAAACAAGGCACCATACCATTCAGGCAGAAAAAGTGCCCAGCAGCAAGAAATCTCCCCAGGGCTGGTAGCTCCTGCCCAGACTTACACTGGATGATGATCCTACTAGCACTGAAGCCTGCAGGAAAACTGGAGTTAGATATCCTCAATGTTCCCTTCAGAATAAATGAGGACAAGAGTGCACAGAAAAGGCAGCAGCTTGTACTGGATCCAGTAACAAAGACAGGGATGGGGAATCAGTCCAAATCATAATGGGGCACAGGAGCAGTGATGGAAACAGCCTTACATATGGGCTCGTTGGTCTAGGGGAATGATTCTCGCTTTGGGTGTGAGAGGTCCCGGGTTCAATTCCCGGACGAGCCCTCCTTTTGGGCATCCACCTGGCCCACACAGTGCCTGGTAGGGCACAGCCCTTCCTGGGGACCAGGCCCACCCCATTCTCTGCTGCTGCCTCATTTGGGGCTGGGCCTGGCCTGTACATGTGGCCAGGGCTATCAGCAGCAGAGGGGAAGGTAGAATGAGTCCCCAGAGGGTGTGATTCTGGGGAAGACCCATGGGGTAGAATGGGGGATTTGTGGGCAGGGGCAGCAAGGGGTGAGAACTGAGGAGACTTCTGCAGAGCTGAGACAGCCCCCTACATACCAACCTGAATGTTTCCCTTTCTGGATGGTGGCCGTGATGGGGAGCAGCTAGCAGTGTGGGAGGCTGCACAGTGTTAGGGAGGTGGTGTAGCATCCCTGTGCTGTCTCCCCTCCACAGGGTCTGCTCCAGATGTGAGCATGGCATCGGGCCAGGGCAGAAGTTTTGAAAAGAGAAGGGCTCGTCCGGGAGTTGAACCCGGGACCTCTCGCACCCGAAGCGAGAATCATACCCCTAGACCAACGAGCCCCACTGCAAAACTCTGCCGAAGCCAGATCTCTCGTGTTCCACAGGTGTTCATCTTTGCTGGAGCAGAGAAGCCAGAAGCAGCTGGAGGTAAGCCATGATCTCAAGCAACTCCAGCTGAGAAGCTGGGGATGTCTTAGGGAGGAAAAGGGTGAAAATGCTGGGGGTGGAACTACATGCAAAGCAGGTGCTCTGCTAAGCTCAGTCCTCACAGAATGGGCTGTGAGGTGTCAGGGCTGCCCCACAGGGATGGTTGTGCTTGGGGCATAGGGTAGGGATGCTGTGATGGCCGAGGGGTGAAGGCGTTGGACTCGAAATCCAATAGGGTTTCCCTGCGCAGGTTCGAATCCTGCTCACAGCGATGGATTTTACCACTGGCCTTGAGATGGGAATCATGGAATCACAGAATGCTTTGGGTTGGAAGGAACCTTTAAGATCATCTGGTTTCTATCCCCCCTTGCCAGGCAGGGACACCTCCCTCTAGACCAGGTTGCTCAAAGCCCCATCCAGCCTGGCTGTGAATGCTTGGGTTGATGGGTATGCCATCCTGGGCGGCAGAGAAGGGGAGAGACTGTGATACATGTTATGATGGACAGAGCCAGCACTGTGCCCTCTTCCTGGGCAGCACCTCCAGTACCAGGGCAAGCACTCCATGGCTGAAAGCAGCCCAAATCTGCAGAGGGTCCAGGGACCACCAGGACCTGAAGTGCTGCGAGAGGTGAGGCAATGAAAGGCAAGGGGAAGAGAGGGCCATGGAGTTTTGTTGTGCTTGGGGCTTCTCTGCACAGTGCCTGTGCCTGGTGTTTGGGAGCCACTGTGCTGAGCACAGAGGGAAGGGCTGTGTGAGGGCACTGGGGACTGCTGGCACAGTGTGGTGCTGGGGGAGTCTGGGAACCCCGGCTCATTGCTCTAGGGGTGTGATTCTTGCTTTGGTTGTGAGAGGGGACCTGGATCCCTTCAACTCCTGAATGAGCCCAAGTCTTTTTCACACTGCTGCCCTGATCGGCACCATGCCATTCTTAGAGCTGAGAACAGACCCAGTGTGGGGATGCCACCTCTCTAACAGACACCAACACCACACAGTGAGCAGAAGCCTCCCGCATCACTCGCTGCTCCCCAGCTCGGGTAGTGGCAGCACATGGGGAAGAAGAGCAGTGCAGCCACCTGCTGGGAGTACCAGGGAGAAACTCAGCTCCAAAGGTAGGGGGGCTCTACTGGAGGTGGTGGAGGAAAGAATTGACCCAATAAGGCAGCAGACATTTCCCCCAGCACAGGCTGTGAGGCAGCAAAAGGGTGGAGATGCTGGGGGTGGAACTCAGGGCCTCCTGCATGCACAGCAGGTGCTCTGCTGCTGAACCACAGGCCCTGTGTAAGGGCAGTATTGTTGGGGGGGGGGGGGGAGGGATAGGGGGTATCTGAGCTTTGCAGAAGTCTCCACAGTTCCCACCCAATCCACCCCTTGCTGCCTCTGCCCACAAATCCCCTATTCTACCCCATAGGCCTTCCCCAAAATCACACCCTCTGGGGACCCATTCCACCTTCCCCTCTGCTGCTGATGTGCTCAGCCCTGGCCACATGTGCAGGCCTAGCCCCAAATGAGGCAGCAGCAGGGAATGGGGTGGGCCTGGTCCCCAAGGAGGGCTGTGCCCTACCAGGCACTGTGTGGGCCAGGTGGATGCCTAAAAGAGAGGGCTTGTCCAGGAGCTGAACCCAGAACCTCTCACACCAAAGCAAGAATCATCCCCCTAGACCAACAAGCCAGGGTGCTGACCCTTTGACACCCACATCCTCTGCCCCACAGCTTTTCAGGTACTGCTGGCAGCACCCATTGCTGTCTTTTCTCCTTGGAACAGCTTCTGGCAGGAAGGCTTGCCATGCTCTGCCCAGGTGCACCAGCTTGCACACACAGCTGCCCATGGCATACTAGGGACTGGCTCTGCCCACACTTAGCATCTCAGTGGATTTCCTTCTCATAAGCACCCTTCTGCTCATCACTGTGCTCACCACTGCTACTGCTCAGCAGAGGATCCCTTATTCCTCCATGGGGTGCCCCAGGGCACCCATTTTCCTCTCTCACCTGGATTTCACAGAGTTTTTCTGCACTCCCACCAAATTGTTGTCATTGGAGGGACCTCTGGAGACCATCTAGTCCCTGCCCCTGCTCAAGCTCAGACACCAACAGTAGCTTGCCTGGGATTATATCCAGACAACTTTTGAAGGTCTCCAAGGAAGGAGATGCCACAACCTCTCTGGGCAACACCTTGCAGTACTCCATCACCTGCATAGTAAAGATGCTTTCCACCTCTCCTGTCCATACATCAACAAGTTGATGGAAAGTGGTGGAAAGCATCTACACAGAATCACAGAATGGTTGAGTTGAAGAAGACCTTTAAATGTCACCTACTCCAATTCTCGTGCAATGAACAGAGACATTTTCAGCTACATCAGGTTGCTCACAGCCTGGTCCAGATTGACCTTAAATGTCTCCAAGGACGGGGTAAACACCACCTCCCTGAGCAACCTGTTCCACAGCTACCCTCATTGCTACCCTCATCGTATTCCTTTTGTTCCTTATATCCAGTCTAAATCTCCCCTCCTTCAGTTTAAAACATCTCCTCTTGTCCAACAGACTGTACTAAAGAGTCTGTCTCCTTCTATCTCACAGTCCCCAACCTGAGGGACTGAAAGACTGCTCCCAGGTCACCCCAAGACCTTGCACTTGGCTTTGTTGAGCATCTTGAGTTTTGTTGAACACTGCTCATTTTTGTTGAACACTGCTCGAGCCTGTCTAGGTCCCTCAGGATGGCATCCTGTCAAACATACTACGCAGCTTGGTGTCATCCACGTACTTGCTGAGGGTGCACTAAATCCAACTGATGAAAATATTAAAGAGTATTGGTCCCAGTACTGACTCCAGAGGGACACCACTTGTCACCGATCTCCTGGACACTGAGCCATTGACCAACAATCTCTGGGTATGAACTTGAAATCAGTTCCTCATCCACCAAACACTCCACCTGTTAAATCCATATTTTTCCAATTTGGAGAGAAGGATGTCAAAGGCCTTACTGAAATCCAGATAAATTACATCAGTGACTCTTCTGATGTCCATTGACACAGTTACACCACCATGGAAGGCAAACTTGCCCTTGGTGAAGTCATGCTGGTTGGGACGTCCTGTAACTTCCCTGTCTTCCACATTCCTTGGCACTTGGAGGTTCCATGATCTTCTGCATCACAGAGGTGAGGCTGACAGGCCAGTAGTTCCCTGAGTCGTCCATTCTCTTCTTCATAAAAACAGGTGTGACGGGAAAGCACCGGCTGATCTGCTGGGAGCACGGGGGAGAAACACAGCTCCAAGGGGAGAGGGCCTCTGGGGATGACCCACGAAAGATGAGGGAGGGGTTTTCATCACAGGCAGCAAAAGTGTGGAGATGCTGGGGGTTGAACCCAGGGCCTCCTGCATGCAAAGCAGGCGCTCTACCGCTGAGCTACATCCCCTGGATGGTAATGATGAGGGTGGTGCTGGTGGAGGGTCCGTTTTTAGGAAAATTTTCCTCAGTCCTCCTCTTCAGTTGATGCTTTCCTGCCAACAGCTCCCCCCGTTGTGCCCCATGCGCTGATGGGCTAAAACACAGACACAGGGTTTCCTTTTTTTGTCTAGATTCCCAGCTTCTCCCTCTAAACTCTCTACCTGTTTGTGGCTGGTTTGCAGAGATAGCTCTTGGGGATCAGTTCCTTTCTTTACCTGCACTGCAACCACCTTGCCTCTCCTTCCGTGCCTGTTCCCATCTGAACACTTTATAGTCATCATTTGCAGGGCTCAAGTTGTGTCATTCATCCCACCACATTACCACCATAGTGATTACATCACAGTTCTCCAGATGTGCAGTGGTTCCCAACTCCTCCT
Organism: Numida meleagris; assembly: GCF_002078875.1. NCBI lineage: Eukaryota > Metazoa > Chordata > Aves > Galliformes > Numididae > Numida > Numida meleagris. Next base: position 34,179,382 of record NC_034413.1, on the reverse strand, counting down.
CTTTCTTTTCCATGCTCTGTACATTGGTGCAGAAGCACCACCTAATAGCCTACTATTAGCTGCATCAACCATTGAGAGGAGCGTGCTGTAACTCCTCTGAGACAATTCACAGGTGTTTCCCTCTTGGTTCCAACAGTAGCAGCAGCCCCTGGCTCTTCTCTATCACTCAGGAACTCCATCCTTCTTCCACCACTACACCTTGTTGAAAGCTCTGATTACAATTCTGGACAGCTTGGAGGCCAGGACACGCTTGCCCCACTTGGCCCCAACACCTGTCTACAGGCCTGTTTTCTGAAGGGTATGTCCAAGACTGTAGAAGCTGAAACCTTGAGAATGGCACCATGCAGACAGGCATTCACCTGTTCAGCTCATCTCCTTCTTCCTGAATCCCCTTTCTGACTGTGAATACAGAAGACAAAAACAACTGCACTCCTGATCCTTTAAACACTGTTCCCAGGGACATAAAGTCCTTGCACTGCTCCCTGTGGGTTGCTTGTTACAGATGTGGGCATTGGCCACAGTTGATCCTCACCACCCCCAAGACTTGTCAGCCACTCTCACAAAAGCTGCGTACTCCTGGATAGTCCCTCCACTGTCCCATGGTTTCCCTGATTCAGGAAACCCCTCTGTACACAGCAGTTCTCCTCTCTCCTGAAGAATGTGCCAGTACCAGATCTGATTGCCTTGGTGAGTGACCAGGATTCCCAGATCCCATCCTCCTCCAACAGAGATGCATCTTCCTTGCTCTAGTTTCTCCCCCTGGGTTTGGAGACCTGGCATTCCTGAAGGCCAGTCTTGGTAAAGATTGAGACAAATGTCTTCTTCAGTACCTTGGCCTTTTCCCTATCCTGTGCAACTGTGTCCCCTGTTTCATTCAGTAGTGGTTCCACATTTTGCCTACACTTCTTTTTGTCATCAGTGTACTTAATAGAAGCTCTGCTTGTTGCCTTTGACCTCCTTGGCCAGATTCAGTTCCATTAGGCCTTTAGCTTTCCTTAGGATCATAGATTCATAGAAGCATTTATGTTGGAAAAGGCCTTCAAGATCATCAGTTTCAATCATCAACCTGACCTGCAGACTACCGCCATTAAACTCCGTCTGATAGTGCCACTTCTACAGATCTCCTAAATACATGCAAGGATGGGGATGCCGCCACTTCCCTGTGCAGCCTATGCCAATGTCTGTCCACTGTAACTGTGAAGAAATTATTCCTGATGTCCAATCTAAACCTCCCCTGGAACAACTTGAGTCTACTTCCTTGGAATATCTTAAATACCTCCAATGATGGGAACTCCTTGATACTACATGCATGAAAGAGTTACCAGAATTATTATTCAAGGATTTGGGCAAGGTGATGTTCGTAGACTAGCTTTTAGGTAAAGTTCTTACCCATACATCTGCTCCCTTAGAAGAGTTTCATTCAACACAGTATGGCACTTGATGTCTTATCCTCACTGTTAGAGGTGAGAGCCAACCCACACCATCCTGTACACTGTGACTGTCTTTTGGGTGGCAAGGCTGTGCGCAATTCCACATCCAAACATCACTGATTGTTCTGGCAGCAGTTTCATTGTAGATCATCCATCCTTTTCTGCTTACAGTACTACTCCACCGGAGAGCTTGGTTCCACCATGTTTCATCTGGGCTAACATACCAAGGTAACCCTTCTCTGGCGTCTGTGCGTAGGGCAGTAACACACCCAGTCATCAGCCTGATGAATAGTGTGGGTTATGTGAGTTGCCCAATCAACAAGTACATTAGTCACAGACCTTAAGGGGAATAAAATAATTGTTTAACCTGCACTAATAGTGGCCAATCTGCTTTCCATGATAACATGCAGGCAACAGTTCGATCTTGTGTCAATACTTCTGCTTGAATAGGGGAATTATATCAGGTTTTTTGTCCTGGTACTGGAGGATGCACAAATAGATCCGGTAACATAGGAAGGAAACAGATCTGCCATAATGATACAATCGATGCTCCTTGTACAACAAAACTGGCATATTGACAAGTATCTTAGTGGGCCAGGTACCAAGAACCTGGGGGGGGTTAGAGAGCCTCCCTTTCCCTACAACATCCCCCAAGGAGCAAGGAGGATGCAAAATTTTTGTCCCACATGTACCTCCCATGGCCATTCTACTGTGTGGTTACCAGGTTTGAGGTCAACAGGGGCAGTGTGTAGTAAGTTGTTCATGGTGCCAATGCTCTCTGCCGTAAATAATCATGTGTATCTGGCCCTCTCTTATATGATGGTTACGTCGCTGTTAAATCACTCCATTGTATCTGTATTATATCAATCAATATATCCCTTCTTCTCTCTTACCAGTGAAGTGTAATATGTACACATCCTTGGCCTCTGTGGTGCTCTGCTGACTCACACCCAGCCAGCTGCAGACCAGCACCCCCTTTTCTGCTGGGCAGCTTTCCAGGCACCTTCTTCAAACCTATACTGCTGCATGAGTTTGTTATCACCCAAGAGTGGCGCACAGGACTTACCTTGGTAGAACGTCTTGCAGGTGAACTCAGCCCTTTGATCGAGCCTGCCCAGATCTCTCTGCAAAGCCCTCCTGCTCTCAAGTGGATCACCTCTCTTGGTATATCTGCAAACTTATTGAGGGCGCACTCGATCCCATCATCCAGATCACTGATAAAGATGTTAAACAAAACTGGCTCCAGTACTAAGCCCTGGGAAATGTCCCAGGTGACCAGCCGTCAACTGGACTGAACCCCATTCACTGGGACTCTTTGATCACAGCCGTCCAGCCAGTTCTTCACTCAGTGAGCAGTACACGTGTCCAAGACATGAGTGGCCAGCATCTCCATGTGAATACTGCACAAAACAGTACCACACACTTTCCAAAAATTAGAGAATCATAGAATATCTTGAATATTAATCACATTTCATGAGTTTCTCTTCCCCAACAGGCCTTGTCTCACCAGACCGTAAGAAGATTTGCCTCCCGATGAGGCAAATGTCTGCTCTCCTGAAGTCCAGGCAAGTGAGTTTGCTGATCAGTCTCCTGGCTGCCCATAGGATCATGAAGTCCACAGCCTTCTGCTCACTGCAGTCATAAATAAATTTGGCTGGGCTTTGTCCACTTAGAACAGAATGGTGGCATTTAAATATAGGGTCTGGGAGACTAATTCAGGACCTCTCCTACCCTAAGTGAGAGCCATATCCCCAGACCAAAGAGTTGCAGTGTGCAGTTGCCTGACTCCTACAACCTCGTGCCATTTGTTCACGTGCTGGGGCAACGCTTCCTCTGGCACCACTGGGCTCCGGCCTAGCAGCCAGAGTGGCAGGTGCAGATAGGACATAGGGCTGTGTGGGATTGCACCAGACATTCCCTACCTGCAGAATGGGGGCCATGGGGAGGCTGGGGCTGCCTGGGAATGCCCACAGAGATGGATGTCCCTGGGATGTGGGGAAAGAGTTCCCCCTAAAGCTGTATCAGCTGGGACTGCGATGGACAAAGGTCACTGGACACAACTTACAATAGGGGTTCCCTGTACCGGTTCAAATACAGCACACAAGGACAGATAATACCCCTGGTCTATGGCTGAGGGGAATATGCTGCAAATGAGGGACTGGAGGACAGGGCAGCTCAGTCTGTGGGGAATATCTCTGGCACTGGGCAGCAGCTCAATGGCTTGGTCCCCATCCAAAGCCCTGGAAGGGGCAGTGCTGGCCACTTCCAGGCAGCCCAGAGTGGGAGGGGTTGAGGCCCTGGAGGAATTGCAGATTTTGCAGCTGCCCGGAGTCAGGGAAGTGAGAAGCAAGGGGAAGGGGTAGGATGCAGAAAATGTTGCTTGTGCTTGGGGCTGCACTGTGCAGTGCCTGTGCCTGATGTTTGGGAGCCACTGTGCTGAGCGCAGAGGGAAGGGCTGTGTGAGAGCACTGATGTCCTGCCTGT
>NC_034413.1:34162915-34175068 GCF_002078875.1 Numida meleagris | reverse complement strand
CTGGCACCATGGCCCACTGGGCAGCTCTGCCTGGGACAGCAGTAGCACGTGGGGAGGGACCGCACTGCAGTGCAGCCATCTGCTGGGAATCCAGCATGGGGGAGAAACCCAGCTCAAAGGGGAGAGAGGTTCTTCTGGAGGAGGAGGAGGAGGGGGAGAAGGAGGAGGAGGAGAGGAGAGGAGGGGGTTTCTTCACTGGCTGCAGCCATTTCCCCCAGCTCAGGCCGTGAGACAACAGAAGGGAGTAGATGCCGGGGCTGGAACCCAGTGCCCCCTGCATGCACAGTAGGCACTGTGCCACTGAGCCACATGCCCTGTGTCAGGGTGATACTGGGGAGGGGAGAGGGGGGGCGGGATCTGAGCTTTGCAGAGTTCTCCTCAGTTTCTACCCAAACTACATGTTGTTGACCCCCTGCCCACACATCCCCCATTCTGCCTCATCAGCCTTCCCCTCTTCTTCCTCCTTGGGACATCCCCAAAGGCCGAGTTCTGTTACTCACTTGGGTTTCTCTGCACTGCCAGAAAGTCACAGAGTCACCACATTGTTAATATCAGAGGGATCTCTGGAGGCCATCTGGTCCCAGTGTCACTGAAATCCAGAATAAAACTCTCCAAACTGAATGACAGGTTAGAAGGCCAAAATTACTTTACTGCTGCACTGGGTGCACAGGGCATCACTCCTCCCAGCATGCACATCCACCATCTGAAAGCACACTGATTTTATACATTTTAACATGTGAATATTCATGTAATTTCTACAAAGTGCCCACCTAGAAGTGCTGTACATATTAAATCTAGTACTACTCATGCTGTGTTAATATGGGCTCCTGGTAAGGAGTTTGTTGCTTGTCTCCAGGCAAAAGACTGCTTGTTACAAAAGCTGGGTCTCATATATGGTCAGAAACAATTTTACAAAAAATATGGCCATTGATTAAGTTTTTAATTAGTGCTTTGACCTTGTTATGACATCTATTATCAACCCTAGCAGGGTACAGTTTACCTCCCACTCAAAGCTGGTGGAGTGTTGAGTGTGTGCTTTTTAGACTCCAGATGTCCTTCTTATCTAGAAGCAAATACTTTCCCAAGAGAACAGTTCTGCTGAGAAGTTTCAGTCAGTTGCTGAGAGCCCTGAATTTCTTGATTGGTATCACTGCTCAAGCACAGACACCCACAGCAGTTTGCCCAGGATTGTATCCAGACACTTTTGAAGGTCTCCAAGGAAGGAGATGCCACAACCTCTCTGGGCAACACCTTGCAGTGCTCCATCACCTGCATAGTAAAGATGCTTTCCACCTCTCCTGTCCATACATCAACTGCTTGTCTAGGGCCATCTTATATGGGACAGTAGCAAAGGCCTCACTGAAGTCCACAAAGAGCATGTCCACTTTTCTCTCATCTTAGAATCATAAAATCACAGAATCATCGAATCAAGAAGGTTGGAATAGACCTCCAAGTTCATCAATTCCAACTGTCAACCCATCCCACTATACTAGGTCCCTCAGTGCCACATCTCCACAGTTTTGGAATGCCTCCAAGGATGGTGACAGCACTACCTCCCTGGGGTGCCTTTACCAGTATACTACCTTTTTTTTTTTTTTTTTTTTTTTTTTTTTTTTTTTCCACTAGCTGTGGCTCGTTGGTCTAGGGGTATGATTCTCGCTTAGGGTGCGAGAGGTCCCGGGTTCAAATCCCGGACGAGCCCTGCTTTTTGGACAGCACCAACCACTCTCTCCAGGAACACAAACCCCAACCAGGGGTGAGACCGCGATCCTCCTTCACTGGGACATGCATAGTTCAAAAGCCTAAGCAGCTGCAGTGCTTGGATCATGCCTCTGAACAGGTAATGGCAGCAGCATCCCCTGCTCAGCACTTTGTACCTATGAAATGAACTCCAGGCTGGACCAGAGCCATCTCGAGATGCCTGTCCTGACCTGGCTGCCCAGAGCCTGGGTGGGACTCTCCAGGGCTCTCTCACTGAGCTACATCCCCTACTGAGGGGCACAGAAGTGGGTCTTTGGGAAGATCTCACATTTCCCCCCACAATGCTACCCAGCTTGCCCAGTGCTCCCTCTTCTCTGCCCAAATGTTTTCCCCAGACAGACACTCTCGGATCCTCGGTTTTGCCACCCCTGTTCCTGCTGCTGTAACGGTTCCCTGACCCCATGAATGTGCCACCCCAAAATTGCCAGCTCTCTCCTCAGCACCTGGCACTGTCCTCCTAGCCTCAGTCCTCACCATGAGCTAGGCATCATGTGAGTGCCTAAAATGGAAGGGTTTGTCCAGGAGCTGAAATTCTCAGCACTCCCACTGAAAAGCGCGAATCATACCCCTAGACCAGTTACGATTTATGGGGCTGTGATGGGGCAACAGGAAGTGGAGATGCTCCTTTGAGTGCTCTGGTTGTCAGGAGCAGGCACATCCGTCTTGGTGTTCTGCCCTTGCCGTGGGGTGGGTACCTGGACATGGCTACAAGCTATAGCAGCCCTATCTCCAAAGTCTATAGGGACCATAGGACCATGGGGCTGGGAGCAGGAATTCAGTCATTCAAAGGATTACAGCTCAGTGGTAGAGTCCTGGCTTTGCATGAAAGAGACCTTCAGTTCAAGCCTCAATATCACCAGTTGGTCGTGGTGGTGGTGGTGGTGGTGGGTTTTTTTGCCCCTTCTGTGAAAACATCTTCTTCATGGGGACTATGGTACTAACATCACATTTCTTCCACTGTGGCATAGCCTGAAAGGAGCTGCATAATGGGACATGGTAGGTGCCAGCATCACCCAGCTGTGCCATCCACATGGCCCTCTGAAACACCTTACACAGAGAGCAGTGGTGTGAGCCCTGACAATCGCTGCGCTTTGTCTCTTTTGTCCCCATGACACATTGCTGCCAACAGTGGTGAGCACCAATCTAGCAGACTGGATGTTTCCAGCTTTTGTGCGGAGCGATGGGGTCCCATCCCATCCCCCCCCCCATCCAAGCCAGTTTGTGGATGCCCAAAAGAGCTTGTACAGGAAGGCTTGCTCCCCTGGTTGCCAGCCGCCCACCAGCATCAGCCAAAACCCAACGCTGTGAGCAGGATTCGAACCTGCGCAGGGAAACCCTATTGGATTTCAAGTCCAACGCCTTCACCCCTCGGCCATCACAGCCCCACACATCCTCCTTTTTCTACCTATAACTTCCCTGTCCTGGGGGTCTGGCTGCAGAAAGAGAATCTCCTACAGTCATAATGGAGAGACCCATGTACCCAGCAGACCCAGTGCTCACACTCATCTCCCCCCTATCATCAGGTCACAGGGTTGGGAAAAGGAAACGGTGGGGGGATATTTCACACCTGAAGCAAGAATCATACCCAGAGACCAACAAGCCAGGGCGTACAGATATCTGGGCCCCCTTACCTTACCTCCTGTTAGCCATTGAAGTGCTGTGGGCAGCACTACCTTTTGTTCTCAGTGCTGTTTTTCAGAAGGACCATGCTGATGGCCATAAGGAACAGAGCAGGTTACACGAGGGACCTTCACCCTTCTTGATTTTGAGTGCAAGAGGTCCCAGGTTGAAATCCTGGAGTTGCCCCCTCCATTTGGGTACCACTGTCCTGCTCTGGCTGAGTCAGCACTGAGCTCCTCCTGGGCCCAGCTCCAGGTGTTATCCCCCAGTGAGGCCCCACTGCTGCTTGGAGTGACACACAGGATGGGTCCAGTGATCTCAGCCCCATACTTTGGCTCCTGGCACTGCTGGTGACCCCAGTGGTAGGAGGATGGAGACCCGGAATTGGCAGGGACATTGGGACCTTGGGAGCATCCCAGGGTCTGTGACGCACCCCATTAGAGAAGGAGTACATGGGCGCCATGGCTTAGCTGGTTAAAGCGCCTGTCTAGTAAACAGGAGATCCTGGGTTCAACTCCCAGTGGTGCCTGGCCTGGGGGCTGTTTTTCTTTCTAGCCCCTGAGTTTGGGCATGTGGACTGGGGTCTCTGCCCTCACCAGAGGCACTTCATTTCTGCCTGCATCCCCCTTCTCTTCTGCCTCGCTGCTCCCACCACATGCCCCTTCCCTATGACAAAGCAGCTTTGTGCAGTCTGGGTGCGTGTTTTTACTCCAAAGCCCATTTCAGTGGGAGATGGAGAGAGTCATGGAGACACCAGGGCATATCAGTAAGTCTGTGCAGGAGTAGAAAGGGTTTGGGAGCTGCAGTTCCTCCCCATGGGAACAGAGCAGCTGAATCTTGTTCAGCACTGTGTCATCCTTCCTCAGCCCCTGGGGCAGCTCCACCTGTGAGGAAGAGAGCTGGGTTTGGGTGCCAATGGGGATACCAGTCCAGCTGTCATGCAGAAGGCTGCACCTTGAAGCTGACACTGCTCGTGTAGCAGTGTTGTTGGGGCACATCTCCAAACAGGTCCAGTTGCCCCAGGGTATGGCCCTGTGCCTGGCATGTACTGCCCCAAGTTGTCCTGCTGGGCTCCTACACCTGCTTGTGTGGTGAGAACTGCAGGAGGGACCTACAGTATCTCAGTTAACTTTCTAGGCTGCCTAGGCCCATGGACACTGGGATTAGCCACAGGAGAGAGTTAATCTCCTGCTGGGTGGAGGTCAAGGATCTGATCCATGAGCTCTTTGTTTGCACTTCCCTCTGGGCAGATTGCCCAGAACCACTGGGAGCTCCGGTGCCAAGGGCTCAGCTTAGAGCTGCTTGGGCACTATGGAGCCTGGCACCATCCTCCCTGGCTCCAGGCTACTGCTGTGTGCAATGGGAGCTGCATTCTGACTTTTGCTCTTTCTTAAACCCCTGTAGAACCCATACCTCTTCTGCAGGAGATGAATAAGGCTGGGGTCAGTAGGTGTGCAGACGACACCAAGTTAGGAGGAAGTGTCAATCTGCCTGAGGGTAGGGAGGCCATATAGAGGGATCTGGACAGGCTGATTGCTGGGCTGAGACTAGCAGGATGAAGTTCAACAAGATGAAGTGCCAGGTCCTGTACTTTGGCCACAACAATCCCGCAATACCCCCTGGGTGTCCAGAGAAGGGCAACAGGGCTGTGAAGGGTCTGGAGCACAAGTCTTATGGGGAGCAGCTGAGGGAACTGAGATTATTTAGTCTGGAGAAGCAGCTCTCTCAGGGTAGATCATCGCTCTCTACAGCTCCCTGACAGGAGGTTGTGGTGAGATGGGGGTCAGCCTCTTCTTCCACATAACTAGCGACAGAACTAAGAGGGAATGGCCTCAGGTTACACCAGAGGAGATTCAGGTTGGGCATTAGGAAAAACTTCTTCTCCAAGAGAGTGGTCAGGCCCTGGAACAGGCTGCCTAGGGAGGTGGTGGAGTCACTGACCCTGGAGGTGTTCAAGAAACATTTAGATGTTGTACCGAGAGACAAGTGTTAGCCTGCAGTTAACACTGACCACCAGACTCACTCAACCCAGTTTGAATTCTGTATGCAAGCCTTATTTAGCCAGCCAGCGACGGGTCACCTCACACTTTGTAGTTCTCGAGGGCCCACACCAACTCAATGAAAAGGTACAGCTTTTAAAGTTTGGAACAATTTTCATTACACTGCACAGCAATGTTATCTAGATTCACAAGGTTTGCATTTTTGCAAGTCTGTTTTGCAAGCCTAGCTATCCTGTTCTTCCTCCCACCTCCTCAGGCAAGCCCTTCCCTCCTGCAATATTGTCTTGCTAGTAATTTTTCCATCTTACAAAAGGAACTTTTCACAACCGCCTGCCCAACGCTGTCTATAGTATCTACTGACCCAGACAAATTCTGTTCCCCCCTTTCCTCGCTCCCCTCAAGCTGTGTACAGAAGCAGACCGCATGATTAGGTTCGCAAGCTTAATCAGTTACCGGCGCAAAGGTTTTATTGTTCTCCCTCTTATCTTTTCGTTAAAAACTTTGCGCCCTGGATCCCGGAGATGTCCTTGGTCTCACACAAGGTTTAGTGGAAAATATTGGTGGTAGGTGGATGGTTGGACTGGATGATCTTGGAGGTCTGTTCCAACCTTGGTGATTCTATGATTATATGATTTCCATGGAAACTACAACAGGTACAAAGAGTACAAAGAGCACAATAACACTATTTGATAGAGCACATTCTCAGCTACAAAACACTATTTTTCAACATAGTCACCACCATTAGCTATGCTCCATCTATGATTCTATTTTCAAACTCCTTTATCAAAACAGAAAGCACGGCTGTGTACACTTTGCTTTTCAGAGCCCTGTGTTTAGCCAATGTATCACAATGTATACAAATATTTGCCATCACTGGAGTCAGCACTGCACAGCACGGCCCTCCCCGTGCCCTGGTTTCTATTGACACAGCATTAATAGTGTACTGACAGTTTGGTTGTTGTGAGCTGTAGGTGCATGCATGGGGCCGCTCTGCAGGGCAGAGCTGCTGCCTTTATAGCATGGGGCAGCCACATTGCAATCTCAGCTTGTCTCATGCGGGCTGCCGGTTGGACATGCCTGATCTTACTGCTCAGTAGCGGTAACAGCTGTTAAATATTTCTGGTGCAAGGAGGAAAAACCCAGTGGAACTCAAGCACCGTTGGTAGCTACCAGGCAGGAGCGTGAAGTAGCTCAGCCCCGGCACTCCCTGCCCGTGTTCCCAAGCTGCGGTGACGCGGTGTCTCCAGTCTTCTCGGATGCAACGGCAAAAGTGACGATGAGGATGGGATTCGAACCCACGCGTGCAGAGCACAATGGATTAGCAGTCCATCGCCTTAACCACTCGGCCACCTCATCGCACCCCATACCGGCCCGCCCCGCCCCGGCCCCTCCCCGCAGCCTCCACGCCCCGCCGCCGACAGGGGGCGCTGGCCCGCCCGTCACGTGAGGGCGTGTTGCAGGTCTCGACGGGGGGAAAAATAAAAAAGGAGCCCTCTTAGCGCAGCCGGCAGCGCGTCAGTCTCATAATCTGAAGGTCCTGAGTTCGAGCCTCAGAGAGGGCACCGTTTTAGCTCCCCTGCCCGTGAGTACACCATCATCGGGTGAGGCGGAACTCCAGCACTGTGTTTTGCAGCAGCATATGACCTGCAAGCAGCGCGGCCTCACCGCCACGCAGAGCTGGGCGTGCAGACAGATTTGTTTTAAACAGGACCGAGTCCTCACTGGCCTCCACACACGTCTGCGTGGGGCGGCAGGAATGGAACTGTGAAGTGCAAACGAAAAAAACTTTCCAAACAAACTATTTTAAAAAACAAACTGCCCCCTCTGAAGTTCGAACTCCGGACCTTCAGATTATGAGACTGACGCGCTGCCGGCTACGCTAAGGGGACTCCGGAACCACGTCTTTTCTCGGGGCCTGTGGCGCGCTGCCGCGGACCCAGGCAGGACAGCGCCCCCTGCTGGCAGCAGACAGGGCGGGGCAGAGAGCCCGGGGGGAGGGGACGGGGTAAAATGGCATAAAGCAGGACGAGGTGGCCGAGAGGTTAAGGCGATGGACTGCTAATCCATTGTGCTCTGCACGCGTGGGTTCGAATCCCACCTTCGTCGATACTTTTGCTACCGCCCCAGCTGAGTACAGCTGGGCCTTCTACATCCAGGACAGCAGAACTGGACCTGTGCCAGCAAAGCCAAAAGAGCCGGGCCTCATCCACTTGTCACCTACCCTTCAGATATTTATAAGTGTTAGTAAGATCCCCTCTCAGTATTTTCTTCTCCAGGCTGGACAGCCTCAGCTCCCACAGCCCGTCCTCAGCCAGGAGATGCTCCAGGACACAAGCATCTTTGTGGCCCACTGCTGGACTCTCTCCAGCAGTTCCCTGCCTGTCTTGAACTGGGGAGCCTGGAACTGAACACAGTATGTTAAATGATGAAAATTCAAATTAAAATAGAGTCTTATTTGTGGACAGAACTTTTGAGTAGCATCACAGCAATAGCTAAATTCCACCAACAAAAAATATTTATTAGATACAAAAAACATTTACATGAAACAACGAAGATGGTATGAAACAGCCCAGAACACTGAGGCTGTAGCAGTTGAACTCTGGCTTAATGGAGTCTCTAGGAGCAGCAGGCACAGAGCACAGCACAGCGGCTTTGTAACACGTGGCTGATGCATGCCGACGTCACAAAGCTCAGCTTAACTCAGAATACTGAGTATGAACAGCTCAAAGCACAAGTGCTTCAGTTTAAGTCACTACTGCTATTCCATGTTTAAGATGAAACCATAGAAAAATTAATGTATTTATCACCTGCCTTCCAAAATTAGTTTTAGATTTGGACTGAATTTCAGACGAAATGAGAAGCAAGTCCGCCCAGTATCTCTGACTGGCAAACAAATGTTTACTGCCCAAGCTGCAATAATTGTATTTCACCAGGCAGAACAGTCCAAGAAACATCTGCTGCTGTTTTAACTGAAAAAAGAGAAAGGTTACTTGTAGTTGATGGCTGCAGTACTCCAGTACATCTTCTCTCTAACAAGTAATCAACATTAAATTTAAAACAAGAGGTCTTCAGTTTTCAAAGCCACAGCCTTATAGAAACTGGAGAGTACAGGTAGTCTGCTCTGCCAAAAAAAGGAAAATCTTTCTAACACAGCTGTTTACCGAAGAAAACGTCCTGCTTTTCCAGCATGACAATTACTTTGAAGTAACAGGTTTGTTTTAATGCTGTATGTATTCAACAGGACAAAACTTGGGCCCAGCAACCCAAAAATCCATCTGAATTTGCATAGAGCACTTAAGTAAAAAAAAAAAAAAACAGCAAAGTGTTGTAACTACTTGATAATGAGTATTGACATTTCTGAGCAGAAAAAAAGAAAACAACATATCAAACCAAGGTGCTGCTGCAAGGTAGCCTCTGAATCAAGACAGCAGGGAGCTGGGACTGCATCCTGAGGACTGCATCTGTGGAGACCAATTGTTCTGATGCTCCTTGCTATCTGATTGTTTTCTCTTGGTGAAGTTATATTTACTCACACACTGCCCACAGAGTGATTCTCTAACTCCTCCCAATAACAGTAGCCTTACCCACATTTCTACAGAAACTGAATTCCAGTCGTTACAAAAAATACTGGCTCTGGAACAGCATTCCTCAGCACGGTACAAAGTTATGGAGGCAGGGGAAAGAACAAGAATTAGGTGCAAGGAGAGCATCAGCAGGACTCTGCACAAACCAACACAGTCAACATGAGCGTTGGTAGAAAGAAAAGTTATACTATATCAATTTAAGGCTTCCTAGAGCAGCATTTGACTAGTCTCCACATTCATGAAACATGTCAACTTCAAATCTCAGCAGAGAGCCAAAGCGACATAGTGAGCTCCAGCACATCATCTCTACAAGGCAGTCACACAAGAGCAGCCCAGGCCCAACATCTGCTTTGGTTTTCTCCCAGGCCATTCGCTTTTTCTGCAGCATGCCACAGAAGTTCCTGTTTTGAATCATCCAGACCTGGATTTCTTCACCAAGTCTCTTGATCTGCACCTGTGGTTTAGTTCTGCTCAAATATCCACCATGTCCCTCAAAGCAGAGAGGTGGAGCTCAGAAGCAACTTCACCCTCCTTGTTGGCTCTGAGGAGCCTTTGCAAATGCTTCAGTCTGTCCGACAGAGCAGAGCTTTGGCCATCCATCGACAGCTCTAATCTCGCCTGACTCCCATCCTGGTCAGAAGGAAAAGAGAAATGAGACTGAGAAAGAAACATCTGGTATTAACATGGGACCTCTCTGTTCACTGACTTCTCCCACTTTTCAGAACAACAAAGGAGGTTATCCCCAATCAGATATGGTTAAAATAGCATGTTCTGCTATTTCCAGACCCAGCATTCCCTGGGTCCATCCCAACTCATAGGTGTAACCTGCGTGACAACAACAACTCTTTATGTGCAACACTACAAGGGATACTATTACGACTGCCAGCAGACGACAACAGTTCAACATGTATGCTAACAGCATTTCAGTCTACAGAAAGTATTTGTTTCTCTGGGAAGTTTTTACACTAGGGCACAGTTTTTCAATTTTTCATTTCATTAATAGTACAGGCCGGCAGCAATGAGACTGCTGACAGAAGCCGGAAACTTATCAAAAATGACTTCAGGGGACTAGGGCGATTAGTTCAGGGAAAAGGAGTACAGGTGCTATTTTCTTCCATCCCTTCACTGACAGAGAAGGACACTGAAAGGGGCAGGAAAACCCATCTCACAAACACATGGCTGAGAGGCTGGTGCAAACGCAAGAATTTTGGGTTCTTTGATCACGGGGCGGTTTACTCAGCACCAGGCCTGAGGTCTGCTGATGGGTCTGGCCTGTCTCCAAGGGGGAAACGCATCCTTGCCCAGGAGCTGGCAAGGCTTATAGAGAGGGCTTTAAACTAGAGAGGCAGGGGGAAGGGGATAAAACCAGCCCTGCAAGAGGTGTGCCTAGGCAGGCATCGGGATTAGGGGTGAGGCAAGGGGCTCAGCTGAAGTGCATCTATGCCAATGCCTGCAGCATGAGCAACAAACAAGATGAGCTGGAAGCCTTTGTGCGGCAGGCAAACTATGACTTAGTTGCCATTACAGAAACACGGTGGGATCGGTCCCATGACTGGAGTGCTGCGATGGATGGCCACAAGCTCTTCAGAAAGGATAGGCAAGGAAAGAGGGGTGGTGGTGTGGCCCTCTATGTTAGAGACTGTTATGATGTTATTGAACTTGCAACTTGGGAAGACAACGTTGAATCTCTGTGGGTTAGGATCAAGGGAAAGGCTGACAAGGCAGACATCCTGGTGGGGGTCTGTTATAGACCGCCTAACCAGGATGAAGAGACAGATGAGGCGTTCTATAAACAGCTGGCTGAAGTTGCGCGATCACCTGCCCTTGTCCTCATGGGGGACTTCAACTTCCCTGATATATGCTGGGAATACAACACGGTGCAGAAGAAGCAGTCTAGGAGGTTTCTAGAGTGTATGGAAGATAACTTCCTTCTGCAGCTGGTGAGAGAACCTACCAGGGGAGGTGCCCTGCTAGACCTGCTGTTTACAAACATGGAAGGTCTGGTGGCAGATGTGGAAGTTGGAGGCTGCCTTGGACATAGCGACCATGAAATGGTAGAGTTCTCGATTCTTGGTGGAACCAGGAGAGGGGACAGCAAAACGGTGACCTTGGACTTTCGGAGGGCAGACTTTGAATTCTTCAGGAGACTGCTAGGGAGGGTCCCTTGGGATTCGGTCCTGGAGGGTAAAGGGGTCCATTAAGGCTGGTTGCTCCTCAAGAAGGAAGTCCTGAAGGCGCAGGAACAGGCTGTCCCCCTGAGCCGCAAGATGAGCTGGTGGGGAAGGAGGCCGGCGTGGATGAACAGGGAGCTTTTCCTGAGGCTCCAGGAGAAAAAGAGAATCTACCTCCTGTGGAAGAAGGGACGGGCAACTCAGGGAGAGTACAAAGAGGTTGCCAGGATGTGCAGGGAGAAAATTAGAAAGGCAAAGGCCCAGCTCAAATTAAGCTTGGCTGCTGGGATTAAAGGGAACAAGAAACTCTTTTACAAATATATTAACAGTAAGAGGAGGACCAAGGAGAATATCCATTCTTTACTGGACACGGCTGGGAATGTGGCCACTGAGGACAATGAAAAGGCTGAAGTTCTCAATGCCTTTTTTACGTCTGTCTTTAAAAGCCAGACCAGTTGTCCTCAGAGCACTCTACTCTCTGACCTGGAAGTCTCGGATGGGGAGTGAAACAAACCCCCCATGATTCAGGAGGAAACGGTCAGAGACCTACTACTCCACCTGGACTGCCACAAGTCCATGGGGCTGGATGAGATCCACCCGAGAGCACTGAGGGAGCTGGCGGAAGAGACAGCCAAGCCGCTTTCCATCATCTATCGGCGTTCCTGGTCAACTGGAGAGGTCCCAGAAGACTGGCAACTTGCCAATGTGACTCCCATCTACAAGAAGGGTCGTAAGGAGGATCCGGGGAACTACAGGCCTGTCAGCCTGACCTCAGTGCCAGGGAAGTTTATGGAGCAGATTGTCCTGAGGGAGATCATATGGCATTTGCAGGACAACCAGGGGATCAGCCCCAGCCAGCATGGGTTTGTGAAGGGCAGGTCCTGCTTGACCAACCTGATCTCCTTCTATGATCGAGTGACCTGTCTGGTGGATGAGGGAAAGGCTGTTGATGTGGTCTACCTAGACTTCAGCAAAGCCTTTGACACTGTCTCCCACAGTATTCTCCTGGAGAAACTG
>NC_034413.1:34114109-34161870 GCF_002078875.1 Numida meleagris | reverse complement strand
GGTTTAGTGGGGTTATTGGTGGTAGGTGGATGGTTGGACTAGGTGATCTTGTAGGTCTTTTCCAACCTAGCTAATTCTATGATTCTATGATTCATTTCCCAAGTCTATCCAACACTGCATAGTAAGGTTGTACCTACTAAATGTTTGTGACTACAGCTGGTTTCGCACTCACACAATACTCTTCACAGCCACAGTTTTCAGTACCACCCTGTCTTACCTCTTGAACAGATGGCATAGGACTCTTGATCAACGGACCAGCAATAGTTGGAGTGGAGACCAGGGATTGGGGAAGGTAAAGAGGAAAGCCCACGAGGTCAACAAGGGGCTCAATGTCCTCAGCTAGATATTGGTGCAACTGTTCTTCAAACCTGGAAAGAAAGGTCAAGAGTACCAGTCAGACTGCAGCCTGGCTTTGCTCTTGTAACAAGTGGGAAAGACATGAGTTGGGGACTCAGAGGTGTCTGAAAGACAGAAGGAAAGACAGCAGTCATTTCCAATACAGATGGCACCCACTGCTATTACAAAAATACATTGCTGAATGATGTGGCCCAGAAACGACCTAAGCAAACTGAAGGCTTCCAGCTGATGGAGAAAGGATAAAATACACGAAACCCTCAAGCCAACCTCAAGAACTTTAGTTCTCTGGCTTTGAGACCTGCATTGCTACTAGCATCAAACCAATATTCCCATGGTGAACTTAACAGACACAAGAGACATAAACTACTGAACAGTGCATATAACTACACTGCTTTAGCATTAGTGGTTTGACCAATTTCCAATCATTCCTCAAAGCTCCACTTATTTCTATCATGCTGGACTGTTCCTGCAACGAAAGTAAGAACTAGCAGGGAACTGCACTGAACTGAGGTGTTTGATGAAGATGAAAGCAGAGACAGACCAGGAAATAAGCCTAGATTCCTAGTTACTGCTGGACATCAGCTTCCCAAAGCATACAGGTTCAAGACTGCTAAAAATCCTGGACTGGAGCAGCAAGGATAGGACAGTGCTCTTGTAACTCACCTCCTGCTTTCCATTTTTTCCAGTTGCAACTGAGTTAACAGGTGCTCTGGGAGGTCCTGGGCTGAGGCTGTGAGTCCATCTGCACTGGAAACGTTCCTTCCTTGCCCTGACAGTATGCTCACACCAGCACCATATTGATCTGACATGGACACTCTACAGGGTTTCTTAAAAGAGACAGGAGATTTTACCCTTGACCTGGAATGGGGAGAAAGAAAACAGAAAAAGCAGTATGAGTTTCTTGATTTTTCCTTACTAGCATGGAAATTCCAGGAAGAAAGAAGTGACTGTTAGGAGACATGATCTCCTTGTATCCCTGTCTAACAAACCACCATTGGGAAGTAGGATTTGAGAGAAGCTGATAGAGGGTTGGGATTCAGTCCAATGAAATACAGCCACTCACTCTGAATGGCACTAGGGAAGTGAGCTAGGCTCCTGAGAGACCTCAAATCTGTTAATACTACACAGACCTACAAATCTAAGACAACCACCACCCTCAAACTTTTGCATTTTCTCTTACTTTCCTGAAGTCATCCCAAAAGTTGAGCAAAAAGTCTCTCTTTGAACTCAAAACGCTGCAAAGTTAATATGCAATTGCCAAAAAGTAAATCTGCAAACCATCTAACAGGCCCTGGACACAATCAAATGTAAAGAATATGGCACTACCAAATAAAGGGTATGCTAATTATTTTTGTCCCTATGGTCTTCCCCTACACCTCACACCATTTTTCTTCCATGCTTCATCATGGAAAGATCATGGACAAGTTTAGTTCCAAAGCCACAGCAGTGTTTTCTTTGGCAGAACTTCAGTTACAACACTTTGAGCAGCTGCTCCCAAGCAAACCCATTTCTTTGAGGGGAGTAACCCTAAAAATCACATCTACTTCGAATCTCATTTCCACACAAATGCCCTTGTACATCACTTTGGGAAGATGTACAAAAGAACATTCTGAGAAAATGTCACATGAGGGTTCTCGGCACCACAGCACTATGCAACTTTGACAGAGGCCCTAAGTAACCTCACTGGAGTTCATTAAGCAGCTCTGGTTATGTAAGGAACAACCAAATGCTTTTCAAATAGGCAGTGCCAGCAGGTTCCTCACCTCTTGTGGCCCTGACGGATCTCCTCCTGTGTACGTAACCTGGCTTGTTCCCATGAAAAAGGGAGAGTGAAGTTCTTTAAATGTTCCTTGAAGAAATACACACGAATCTGGCCATCTTCACTTACTGCTTCTGCGAACAAACCCCAAACTCGTGTTTATTATCAGTACAGACTTTTTCCCCTCAAGAGAAAAGTTCAGTATTAAAAAGATTATTTAAGGGAAAACAGCATGATGTCTTTCAAGTTACCTCTCACTGTACTCTGCATGTAGAAAGGGGTTGTTTTGAGTGATTTACTGTTCAACATACCACACTACTGGAAATGACTACAAAAATGCCCTTTTATCTTCATTTATAAAATTCTTGTGCATCTAAGCTCAACATTCAGCAAGTTGAAGAGACATTTCAATGCAGACTGCCTAGAATTAAGCCAAAGAGGGCACAGAAGTAACCCTGTGCACTTTACATTTTAAGTAAGCAGAATTTGAGATACTAACTTAATTAGTCCATCAAAATGC
Source organism: Numida meleagris (assembly GCF_002078875.1). Taxonomy (NCBI): domain Eukaryota; kingdom Metazoa; phylum Chordata; class Aves; order Galliformes; family Numididae; genus Numida; species Numida meleagris. Next base: position 34,159,234 of record NC_034413.1, on the reverse strand, counting down.
TCATTAAGAGTGGCAGCCTTCCATCTCAGATGACCTGAGCGGATGTAGCTTGTAAAGGCATTGATTCTTGGCCTGTGGTTAAATTTAAACACCCTCTCCCTCCAGGAGAACAGGACTTAAAGGACTTATTACATGTCTCCACGTGGAGACAAACGTTATAATCACAGGCTCAAGTGAAGTCAGTATCAACAATAAATACATACTCTAAACAGAAGAACAGTAGAGCAAGTACAGTGCCATTCTGCAATGTGAAGAAAGATCAAGACCAGAGACCCCTCCCTGCTACTCCCGGCATAAAGGCACCACTGTCAAGCTAATAAACACAGTTACGCAGGAAGTGTCATACTTGCTATAGGACATATGATACCTGGTGCAACAGGCAGTTTGGGTGGTTTCCAGTCTCTCAGCTTATGATCAATGCATGTTGCCAGGATACCATCCCAAGGGATCTCATCAACAGAAGGTCCATCACCAGAGTTCCCCAATGGCCCATTTTTCCACTTCTGGTACGTTTTGCTCAGCAGATTCTCCACTTGAGACTGGATCAGAGGTTGAGTATGGGAAGAACTAGCAATCTGAGATACATACTGAAAAATCATGCGGCAAACAGGACGCCAAGGAGCTAGAGGAGGAAAAAAGAACCAGTAACAACAACAACAAAAACCCACCACAGTAGATTGCAAGAATCTGTGACAGAATTACACCTGCAAGTTGATAGCTCAACACAGAGCAGGTACATCAGAGGTGAACTAAGTGCTGCAAAGAGGATGCTGCAATATGAAGTACGTACCACCTAATGGAGGCAGATCTAGGTAGGGGATTTGGAAGGACAGCACAGCCTTTTTCAGCCAAGCAAGGTGATCAGGCACGTTCCAGTGCAGGTGGGGCAACAGCTTGTTACCCCCAGGCTCTGAAAATTCAGTAACAGGCCAAGACAAGTCACAAAGATGCTCTGAGGATGCCACCTCTGAAAGAAACTGAAGCACACTGTTGTACAGCTCTATGATGACCCCAGGCTCCTGAGATGGCAGGCCAGCTAAACGTCTCTCCCTCCAGTCATGGTAGAAGCGCTTGCCAAATTCACCATCGATGCCATCCTCAATGTAATCCTGAAGGGTCTGACTGCAGAGCTCAAGGGAGTTTGGGCACCGGGATACCAACCAGCTCACAGCTGCAGAGATCTATGACACACAAAGCACAAGTGGTTGGAAACTCCACAGGGACACTGAGGATTCAATCCTGCAATCTTAACGTTTGATAGAACATTATCTAAGATACTAAGTAGCAAAATTCAAATAGATTGTTTTTAAATCAGTCTCCAGGCCACTATTTGCAAGTACACATCAAACAGAAGGACAAGGTGAGGCCGCCACAGAGAGGCATGAAGCATCCTTCAGTCCCATCCACTGAAAATGGGACAACAGTGGGTGACCTCTTATCAGCCAAGAGTGCTACAAAGTGACCTTTGCATTTTAGGACTGGGAGCATAGGGTAGAGAGGCCTACCCACCACTAGTGCTTTTCTGTTATGCTGCAACTGTAGCCCTGCTAGTCAGTGTAGGCAGGGCACACAAGAATTGGTTTACACACACCACATACTCTAGTTTAATTTTCATTATTGGACAGAACGAACATCATCTGTGAAGCAAACGCCAATCCTGGTCAGTTAAAGGAATGCAGTCACCAATAATGGGAAAAGTTTTAGGCTAGTTCTGACTCTAATTGGAACAGCTGTTAACAAGCATCTGATTCCAGCAAATTCAGGTACATGAAAAAGCTGGTATAAAATTCTTGATCAAAAACTACAATAAAGGAAACTTAACAGAAAAAAACATATTCCATTACATAAGGCTGCTGCAATTCAAACTACAGAAAATGTAATGATCACTCCTTACACAGCATTAGTAATTAAGAATGGTTAATGATTAGCCAAGCTGGCTTTCTTACCCTTCTGGTGCCTTCTAAGTCATTGATAGAACCTGGTAGCTCAACAATGATGTAGTCTGAAATAAGCTGGGCTGAAATCAAGTCCTGCAGCATTAAACCTAAATAAGTAAATAAAAATTTAAAAAAATAAAAATAAAAAGCAACTCATATATACTGAGAGACAGATGGTTATCCCCTGCTCCGACCCAATCTCACAATCTGCATGCATTCACTGTATGGCTCCCCTCTCCATCCTTCCCCTAGAGTTTCAGGATCAAATACTGTGTGCAAAGGAAAACTGAAAACTAAAGAAGAGTTCATCAGTTTCCATACTGATCAAGTGTTAAGGTCTCTGGATTTCCACCAAAGCATTGAAATGTCCTCTACTTCATAGTCTCATCTTTCACTAGGCTGTGTGTCTGAGGCTGCACTAGCCACAACAGCTCTGGTTGCGGCATTCTCTGTGCGGCATTCACATTATTTACACACCTTTCAAAAACAATTGCATACCTTCTTCAACTTCTTTCTCTGTGGCCTCCTCTTCCTGACTGGGGACTAGAACCAGAAGTGGAACTACTGGGTGGAAAGGTTTAACCTGAAGTAACTGTTTCAACTGCAGCAAAGCTGAAAGCCAATAAACATCTTCTTCTGCAACATCTTCACTTCTAACTCGAGGGGGCAGGAGAAGAATGAGACCACTGGTTCCAAGTAAGGCTTTTTGCGTATTGGATGCATCAAGCTCAGAGACAGAGAGTACACCATGTACCACCTACACAAGTAACAAAGATGACAACAGCAAAGCAGATAACGAGCAATTTTCATACTGAAAACTGCAGCTTGTTATCGTTAGCATTCAGCTTTGACATTCATTACCAGGAGCTCAACAAAACCACAGACAATGAATTGTAAGAAAGAAACGTCTCCAATAAATGCAAGTGAACACAGAAGTGTATTTCAGCACCTGATCCAGCAGCAGAAATTTATAGGATTGAGGTTCAATTGCTAAACTATATATAGGTAGGCATTTACTCAATAGCCTGGAAACAAAAAAAATCCACGCTTTTTTCTCTACACCTTTTCAACAAACCAATCCCTCCCAGTGCTATCTCTCTCCATCAGACAGCACATAATGTGAAAATCTTCCACATGACATTCACTGGAAAAGATCATGCACATTATGGTCTGTCAGGTATCACAAGACTGCTCTCACTTACCTTAATGCACACGCTGACTTTGATGTTTCTGCTCCCTTGTACACCAGAAGAATTAAACAATGTCAGTGTTTGAATTCTAACTTCTGCACATGAAGCATTCTTCTTCCAGCTTTTGTGTTTCATGAATTTGGCCTTCAACCAATCTATCAATACCCTAGCAGACAAGAAGTGCTTTGATTTTATTTAAGTGGCATTGTAAGTTTCTTTAAGCACCAACTTAAGATAGAGTTTGTCTATCACATGTCCTGAAATTCTCCATACCATTACCTAGCTGAAGGTTTTCTGTTTTCATAGTGAGGAAAAGCAATTCAGCGAACAATAGCAGGAGAAGATACAGACCACTGAAATTAATTCTAGCTTTATTTTTATTTTACTTGGAAGGAAAAAAAAAAAAAGGAAGTTTGACATGGTAGGAGAAAAGTATACATCAAGGACTGTATACTGCTACCCTTCTTCCATTCCATCACCATGCTTGAAAAAGAGACCCTGGAATCAACACTTCTGCTTACCTACTGGGGTCATCCTCTGCATACTCATCATCATTTGGCAAAACCAATAGCACCTTCCAAAAAACCTGTTCTTGTTGAATTGGAATATGTTCAGCAATTAGTGAAGCAAGATCCAGGGGAGTCCATGCTAAATCACTTAAAGAGAGACAGAAACTGGTAAAAAGAACCCCCCAGAGCTGTTTTTCTTGCCTAGAACAAGTTACACTACTGCAGCTGGTTATTGTCTAATTCAAGAAGGTCTGAAACTAGATCTTACCCTTTAGCAAAGACCAGATGCTTTCAGGAACTGCAGTTACCAAGTCTGTTATCTCACCCTTACTTTGGGGACTGTGGTACCATACATATATTACTTCACTTCGACGCTAGTTTAATATCCTGCTCCAATAAACTCACAGGGCACTAGAGTGCATGAAAAGTTACAAGAAAGCAAGTGTCTTGCTGCACATTAAAAACCTACATCAATTCCTTTGTGCCATGAGCCAAGTTGGTAATGGCTTGTACCCCTCTTCATGGCTCATATTCCTCTAACACACAACAGATTCTTCAGGTTACACTTGTGGCAATGGGATCAGAGGGCCCAACACTTTCAAGAATTTACTATCCAGTTCCCTTTTCTGAAAAATATTTACAGAATCATAGAATCATAGAATTAGCTAGGTTGGAAAAGACCTACAAGATCACCTAGTCCAACCATCCACCTACCACCAATAACCCCACTAAACCATGTCTCTCAAACGCTATATCTACATGTTTCTTGAACGCCTCCAGGGATGGTGACTCCACCACCTCCCTGGGCAGCCCATTCCAGCGTCTGACCACTCTTTCAGAAAAGTAGTATTTCTGAATGTCCAGCCCGAATCTCCCCTGGCGCAACTTGAGGCCATTCCCCCTCGTCCTGTCACTAATTACAAGAGAGAAGAGGCTGACCCCCAGCTCACTACAACCTCCCTTCAGATACTTGTAGATAGCGATAAGGTCTCCCCTGAGCTTCCTCTTCTCCAGGCTGAACAATCCCAGCTCCCTCAGCTGCTCCTCATAAGGCCTGTGCTCCAGACCCCTCACCAGCTTTGTCGCCCTCCTCTGAACACGCTCCAGGGCCTCAATGTCTTTTTTGCAGTGGGGGGCCCAAAACTGGACACAGTACTCAAGGTGCGGCCACACCAGTGCTGAGTACAGAGAGACAATGACTTCCCTACTCCTACTGGCAACACTATTTCTGATACAAGCCAGAATCAAGGCTGCAAGTGGACACTGAAGTATGGTTTACCATTCTGCAATGACACCTTCAAGTTCTACAGCACTTGCTGCAGTTTTTGTAGAAAGAAAACAAGGACCATATGCCAACATACCTTAACAACTGCTGATAGAAGTGCTGAACTTTGATTTCATGCACTGTCTTGTTTCTCAGCCAATTCAATCTGAAAACAAAAGATCCTTCGTTGTGATTTTTTTGGTATAAAACAGGAATTTAGGTATAGTTAAGAAATATTAAGAGCTGAGAAATACTATGGATGCTTTAGAAAGCTGCAGTTAATGGAAGAATGATTTCATTAGGTTTGAGTTTTTATTGCAAAACAATTAACTTTCAGAATGGAAGAAGAGAACTTGCTTTCCAAAACTCAGATTGCCATCTGCTGTTACAAAAATCCTTACCTCGTGCAAGAGACTCCCAACTTTCCTCCATTCCCCATGTCTACAATCCTCTTGCATAAGTTCTCCATGGTTATAGGCCACTCAGCACTGGGGGACAGGGCTTTCAGTTTATTTTTTGGATCCATGCAGCATGGAGCAGCTGGAAACGCCCCCATTTGACGTTTCAGCTTTGCTCGAGCTGCAGCTGCCTCCCTCCACCTGCAGAAGAGAATAAATACAGTCCTGTTAATTAATCTTCTGCAGTCCAACAGGGTTCTTCTCTTTGCTCTTCAGACTGGATCAGGCTATCAGTCTGAGTCTGCCCAGGGGAGATGGTGAGGTGGTACAACTGTGCAGAGCTGTAAACTCACAGCTCAGGCACTGGATGAGACCTGCCCACCATACATGTTCAGCATCATAAAGAGTCAGATTTGTGCTTCACTTAAAAAAAAAAAAAGAAAAAACAAAACAACACCGAAGGGAGACAGGAGTCTTCTGCTCAGCAAGCCACACTTTTTTTCAGTGGTCAGACAGATCACAGAACAGAAGCAGGATTGCTCCTCTACCATCTCACCCCTTGCTCAGCTATCCAAACTGTAACCCAAACACTCTCCATGCAAAAGTTCAACTACAGCTTTCCTCTTCCCTCTTCTACACGTTTATTCCCAGCACATTACGGTGTTTGTTGTTTTTTGGGTTGTTTTTTTTTTCCTCCAAATATACAACCAGTTAAAGTTTTGCTAACACTCAAGTGCTTGCTGGAAACACCTACAACTACTAAAATTTTAAAAAAAGTTGCCTCTTTCTTGCTCTGTTTTTAAAGAGCTGTTTTCACAGGTATTTTTGGGACATATAAAAATATTCTCACATCATCCAGTTGTCTTGATTGCTACATGTATTTTCCCCACTCTTCAGATACCTTTAAGCTCTTCCTTCCTCTTCCCTATGCCACTAATGGTGATTTATGTATGTCCTGAAGAGTGACACTGAACTTAATTTCAGGACAGAAAGAACTTTGCAAGGGAAGGTGTTTCTCAGAAAATAAAACAGCCTCCTGCTTCCTCCTCAGTGGTAAAAAACACCACCTGAAATGCACCTCCACCTGGCAGCACTGGGGCAACACAGCACAGGAGGAAATGAATCTCTGCCTTAGAGCACCACAGGCACTGCTGGGCATTTAGCATACATCCAGAAACAAGCACCCAACACAGAAAATCAAAGGAGAAATCAGGACGCATTTCTAGAAATAATTAAGCTGAAATTTCATACCAAGATCATTACTTGACCCTAATGAGATGTGTTCCCCTCCCTACATATAACTGAGCAACATTAGAGGCTGGTAATAAGAACATAAGCCTACCCTTACAGCGAAGCCAACTAGACAGCAAAAGCTGTCTCAAAAAACCCATAGTCCAACAGTTGCTGTTTAAACCCTATTAGCTAATCCCTGTCCATGCTCCTAAGAGAAGTAGTTCTATCACAGGATGGCAACTCACCTTTGCAAATACTTGCAGAAACACTGGAGCTCCTGAATGGTTTCCTTTGCAATCTGGAAAATCTCATCCTCCAGGAAGAGATCCATGACATGACCACAGACTTCTTCTGAACACCGGGCAATGCGGGCTTGCTGGTCTCTTTCTAAGGCACATCTAACTCAAAACAAAACTTTTAGAGAGGCAAAGGCCAGAGAAGGTACTAAAACAACTAGCTGAGACATAGAAAGGCAAGATCACCAACACAGCTAGCAAAGAGGAGGGATTTTCCACCTTTGTATCCTGCGACAATTTTAAATAAGGCCTGCAATCAAAAATCTGAAGTCATTCAAACTTTACACTAATCACAGACTTCCAAAGAAACTCTACAAGAGGGAAGTCCACAGCTGAGCTGTAACGGAGTCCAAATCAAAGTAAGCACACAGGACAGCCTTGTCCACAAGAAAGACTAAAACCTCCACCCTGGAGGACTGCTACTGCAAAGGCAAACTGATATCATTCTGCATGGCCAAGTACACTTGCCCTCTCTTTAAATTAATTTAATGGAAGAGGAGCTTGGAAGAAGCCAAGCAAGGAGCCCAGCATTCCCTGATAAACTATTACCCTTTATAAAGCACCTACAGCAAAGTATAGTACAGAGAATGTTATACTTACTTTAATTCATTGGCTGAAGCCTCTTGAACAGTCTCATTTATTACTTCTTCCATTAGCTCCATACTCATCAACTGACTCAACTGCTTGATTAACTGTTCTCTTTCCTGCCTTTGCCTGGAAGGGCAGAGTAGAGATTTACATATGCAGCAACCAGCAAACCTGCTACTTACTTACATGCAGCCTAAGTCCCACAGTTAACTCACTAGTTTTTCTCTTAAAAAAAGACAATTAGCTTGCACAGAACCAAGTCTCGTTAATACAAGTAACATTTGGGCTATTTCTTACTCTGTAAGCTTCGGACAAGTAGTTCTCTCAAAAGAAAAAGCTCATGTGTACAGGAGGACCAGGAAGCACCTCCCACTCTGGAAGCTCCAGCTGATTAAAAGTTCCCAAACAATCCCATCTATGATTTTCACAGTGGCTCTATGAGGTTAACAAAATACTAACTAGCAGATTATCTGAGAATAGGGAATAGACAGCCTGAGTGATCCCAGGGCAGCTCCAAATAACACAAACTGAGCAGCATTGATAGGTGACAGAGACACAGGACCTGGGCATATGCATGAACATTCAGGTTGGCACCTGCTGTCCTTACAGTACCTAGGGGCGGATGCAGCCCACCCTGCCAGATGGCAAAAGCAACAGCTCACCTCTCTTCCTCCACTTTGCGCCTTTCCTCCTTCACACGCTCCCTTTCTGCACTGAACATGGTTACAGCCACTTGTCGGAGGACTTCCTCCATCACTTCAGCCACCAGTTCCTTCATGATGGTCTCTGAGGTGCTGTGTGGAAACAGAATTCTCTTTTTAAAGCAAGTTTTCAGCCAAAGCCTCAAAGAGGAGGCACCATACCCCATGCCTTCAGCCAGTAGCCACTGGTGAGTACCACTTGTTCACTCCCCTCCCTGCAGCAGGGTGTAGGGGAAGACAGAACAAAACCAAGAACACTGGTGGAATGGAGATGAAGACAGTTTCACTTACGAAGTGAAGGAAAACAAAAACACACCCAAGACCACTCGCCACATCCCACAGGCAGACCAGTGCTCAGCCACTCTCCTCACAGGCACCTGGGAAGCCAAAAATATCCCATCTTCTTTCTCAACCCCAGTTTTATGGCTGAACATGACATTAGGCAGTGCTGACTATCTCATTGGTCTGCTGGGGTCAGCTGTTCTGATTTTGCATCCCCCGCCTCCAGCCCCCTCGCTGACAGGACAGTACAAGAAGCTGAGAAACGGAAATGTCCTTGGTTCTGTGCAGCACTGCTCAGCAATAACCAAAACATCGCTGTGTTATCAACATAGTTTTTCTCCTAAGGCCAGAATACAGTATCATATCAGACACTCTGAAGGAAAAATCAACTCCAACTCAGCTAAAACTAAGACTCAGAATTTCTGTAACCTTGGTATCTACACACTGCCAAGGAAAAAAAAAAAACTTGTCAAATGCAGACTTCACTTTGCACTGAGATCAAGATTTCTCAGCACAGAAGATCTAAAATCCCCACATGGACTCAGATTTTAACTTACTTTTAACTTAACTCGGAATAAACAATAGGAAACAATCAGAATAAATCTCAATTTTCATAATTTCTTTCTCCAAAGAAAATTATGAAATGCAAATACAATAAGCCACCCCACTACAGTATAGCAGTCAATTTATTCCTTGCTCAGCCTCTACCATGTTCATTTCAGCTAATCATTTCAGATAAGCTTTTAATTATTGGTAGTATTTTATTTCTAGTTAGGAACAGAAGTTTTCTCAGATTGATAAAAGCAGTGAATTTTCTAGCCTTTGCCAAGAAATAGCTGCAACAAACTATTTTTAAGCCCAATTCCACTTCGACAACTCAGTTCTGGATTAACAAAGCAAACTCTGGTGAATCAAGGACTAGGGGGAGCTAACCACACCTGCCAGGACTGAGCAGCACAGACAAAATGGTGAGTGTAAAAAACATGTGTAAGTGATCAGCCATCTTCCCTTCCTACGTCTTTATTTAGAGGGAGACAGACACCTCAAATGCCTTCTAGTCAGACGGCAGCTGTACACTCCACTCCACTGAAGGGCAGGTACATGGGTGCAGCTTTCTGGGGACAGTGATGGCCAGCACAGGAGCAGCAGCTCCTCCTGTGATACAGCTCAAGGCACTGTAACACATCCCTCTCAGGCTGCCTTTCTTGGACATAACAAAAGACTGGAGTCACTTTTCTGCAGGATTTGTCACTGTACATCAGACCATCTGGGTTCCTGCAGAGTAGGCAAGTAGGTAGGAAGTTCCAGTTGCTTGGATTTAGACCTACTCTCTAAGGACTGAAATGGTTCTTCTATTTATTATCAGGAAACACCACTTACATCTCATGATCTAATGTTGGTACTTAATGTCAAGGTTGTGGGCGACTTTGCTAAAGTCTGGGCTGATCTGATCTAGTGTGGGCAAACAATTCACTGAGAACAGGAGACTGAACCACAGTCATCTAGATGCTCCTTCCTTCCCACCAGGGCATCCAGGAGCCTATCAAATGCATTGGGAGGGAAGCATTACTTGAATTAGAGCAGCAGCCAAATCTGGACTTAACTCCTCCTGTTTTCCTTCCACAACACATTTGCTGCAGCAGCAATGTTAGTCATGCAAAGGAAGGTTTGCAGAGATGTTTACAGTTAGCCTTTCATTACGCTAAGCCAAGAGGTATATGAAGAAACGTCTGCTTTTCCCTCAACTGTATCAATGAGACTTTCTCCACTACAGACCTTGCCTTACTTAATTTTATAATCTTCACAGATATTGCTGCTAAGGGAAACTGGAACTTTGATGATAAACTTCAGGAATACCAGCAATAAACACTCTTTACCAGATTGCTGCAGTCACATAATCCACTCCTGCTCTGCCGACTTCTCTGCACTCTCCTTTGACAACATCATGTACGAGCCCATCCACAACCTCAGCAATATCCTACAACACAGCAGAGGAAGAAGTTCAAGCAAGCTGGAACCCTGCTCAAGACAGCCTGAGCACACACATGAACTAGGAGTGAAGTGTGCCAGCCTTGTTTACGTGACTGTAATTGGCAACCACATCACCTTATTTCTACTTACAGACCAAATTAAGGTCATGAAGTACAACAGCCTGGAAATTCTACATTTGTTTTAAGAGCCATGCAGTAACAGCCCAGAAACAAAAGCAACCAAGCAATGTCCCCTCTAAATTACGTGAAGATTCTTGACAACAACCTGTAAGATCTCAGCTGCTTTTTATTATATTTCACACTATTTTCCCAAATACTCCATCATAATTTTGGATTTCCTTACTGTGTCTGTGTATACAGGCTGAGGCTTTGAAGGAAGAGGATCAGGCTGTGCAGCAGATTGAGAAACTGTCTGTGCAGGTGGCAGCGCTGCCATAAGAGGACGAGGTAACAGTGAGGGCAGAAGATGAGCTGGTGGCTGGACTCTTACTGCTGGGACATCTAAATCCACACTTTTGCCTTCCACTCTTGCTTCTTTGGCAGGTGAGTCAGCAGAAAAAGAAGAAACACAGGAAATCCATTCAGTCACAAATAGAAGCTGAACTGTTCTTGTTACTTGTTATCTTGCAAAGCAAGCTCGTCTGATAAGTCCCATTATGTCATAAAAGAAACCCACAGTGGAGACTTGCTACCTTGAATATAAAGGTAGCAAATTGATTTCTATAACACATGTATGAATATTTTATAAAATACTCAAATATTATTTCACATTACTTCCTATATCAAGTATATACACCTCCAACATCTCAGTTTCAGGAAAAGCATGCCATCTAGTGTCTACACATACACTTCCTGAACACAGAGAAAGCATCTGTATTCTCAACACAAATTAAGTGTAAATTTAGCCAGCCTGAAGGAGAAAATGATTACATGCAGAGTGGGAACAAACTGTATACAAAAATCTGCAAGGTGAAAAGAGAAGTTGGCCATCTGAAATAAACAATACATAGTAATTTCACCTACATTGGTAAAATTAAGTTCATTTCCATCAGAGCATTTTCTGTTTATCAATCATGACGTTTCTTAGTTTTCAGAGACATGTAAGCACTTTTAAAACAAAACATACTTTCGTTACACCCAAATTTCCATGCAATTTCAACTCATATGAGCAATGAACAATTTCTGCTTTGTAAAACAAAACAACAGTGCTCTTGAGCAGAACCTAAAATACCCACTTACTCTTACCTGCTGCTTCCACACTTGATTTTTGGTTACTACTAGCTTGATCTCCGGTGGCGCTTCCACCAGTATATTTGCTCTGTCCATTGAAGCTTGACACAGGCACATGGTGAGGCACTGGTGGTAGCGGCCTGCCATTTACAACTTCCCCAACTGAGACCGTCAGCTTCTGACTGACAAACAGTGATTTACGAGGTTTGGGTAGTCCATCAGGCTCCAAGAAAGCAGAGCGATTCAGTTCCACATAAGTACTAGGGTTAAAAAAAAAAAAAAAAAAAAAAGAATCAGGAGTACCTCCTTGAAGTCCCAGTAACCCCAGTAACCTACATATTTTCAGCTGAACAGCTGAGTGGGGCAAAGTGAGACAGATACAAGGCACTCAGGATTGCTCCCCAGAGCCTGGGCATCAATCTCTGGCTGTAATGAAAGCGGGAAAGGCAAGAGCACTGTCCTCATGGCTATTCACTCAGGGCACAGGACTCATAGCATTGACATTTCCAGGCACCTTCATGGACAACTCTGGCAAATCTCCCTTTAATCTTTATTAACTGTCTATTTACGTCAGCTACCTTCCACACAATAGATGCCAGAGCTAGCTACAGAACCCATTTTAAAAGCTGCAGTCTTCTTCCAACCCTGGCACCCTTCAGTTTTACTCACTCACTATTCCCAAGCCAAACATTAACAGGAAATAGAGCACTAACTGCCACGCTTATACTCTCTTCCTTTTCAAAATCCAGTTTGCACTACTCAGTTTCATCCTGCCCTACCTGAATCACCACAATGCCAATTTCTTCAGGCGTATTTGTATCACCACTTCCTACAAAAGCTGCAACTTAGTAAAATTCAACTGCAAGGTAACAACCTAAAATAAACGATTTCTTTGATTGAGTTATCCAGATCTCGTTTTAGGGAAAAAGTCCCTGGAGCCCAATGGAAATTAAGCTTAATACACAGCCCTTTTTTGGAGGAAATGACTTTCTTGCTTTTACAATTTAGAAGCTGGAAGCAATTTTGTGTCCTTGAAACTGTCCATCAAAAAAAGTGATGTATGAGCCCAAAAAGAAAATCAAAACTAAAAAAAAATTATAAACACAAAACAACAACAAAAAAACAACCATAAACACCACACCACTTTAGTGGGAAACTACGGTAATTAGAGAGATACAAAGCCCATTTCCTGAGGGAAAGAGATACAGTTAAAGAACTTCTCATAATTACAGCAAAACAAACAGCACAGCTGATGCCCATCATTGCTCTAGTACTTTGCTTACACAGAGCTGAGCCTCTAACATATGCCTGTTTTTCTTATTGCAAAGTCCAGGAGTGGCCCATCCATGTGAATCCTTTGCCTAACATTGGTCTAACCCCAGCAGACACTTTCGGACATAGAATGGTTTGGGTTGGAAGGCACCCTTAAAATCATCTAGTTCCAGCCCCCCTGCTGTAGGCAGAGACATCTCCCTCCAGACCAGGTTGCTCAAAGCCCCATCCAGCCTGGCCTTGAATGCTTCCAGGGAGGGGGAAGATGCTCTTTTCTTTACACTTACCCATCAGACACACTCAGGCCATAGTAACTTATAAAATCAGTTGCTTCTTCACAGTCTTTGAACAGTAGCATACGGACCAGGTGATCCAAGGGAAACACTGTACATCTTTGGGTGCTCACAGTGTAGGCAATATTGAGAGACTTGAGAGCATCTTTACGAATCTGGGGGAAAAATAAAAACAAGAGTCATATATATAAACTGCTAAGTACCCTCAAAAAATGAAAATCGTCTTTAAAACAAAGCACTACTATGTTATCACAGAATGGCTTGGGCTGGAAGGGACCCCAAGGATCATCAAGTTCCAACCCCCTGCCACAGGCAGGGCCACCAGCCTCCAAATCTGGTACTAGACCAGGTTGTTCAGGGCCCCATCCAACCTGGTCTTGAACACCTCCAGGGACGTAGCATCCACAGCCTCTCTGGGCAGCCTGTGCCAGCACCTCACCACTATTTCTGTAAATAACTTCCCCCGACATCCAATCTAAACCTTCCCTCCTTGAGCTTAAACAGTATGTTTTTAAGCATCCACATAAAGATAAATCTAAATAGTTGTTTAAGGGCTGTGCACTTGCTTTCCAGCTTCCACGCCTCTTCAATGCTGCACATTTTGAGCATATCCCCTCGCAAGTCTTGAGCAGGAGAAAAAGCCTGCAAGGCTTCTGAAAGCACAAGTATTATTTGCCTTTTATAACTGGGTAGAAAACTTGTTTGACTTTTTCAAAAGGCTTATGAAATGGTATGAACAAGCCTTTCTAATGTCAAAAAGCTTACGGAGTTTCTTTGTTCTCTAAAATTATTTCCTCACAATAGTCCCAGACAGTTTTACAAGCTGACTATACACATACATACACTTGCACCCATTTTCTTTTTCTTACCTGGTTGAAATAACAATGTAAGAGACAGGCATTCAAATAAGAAGCTGCCTGTACTAATTTGAAAAACCTCACAAAGTTGTTGCTGTTTAGTGCAGCAAAAGCTTGAACTGCAAATCTAACTTCAGAGGAGTTTCTAACCTCTGGATGAAACTGTTGCACTTCTCTGTGGAGACAAAAACAGAGACAAACCTTAGGCACTAATATTAATAATCGCAGCTGGATAGCAACTTGTAACAAAATGAAAGTGGTACATCTCACTTAAAGCTCCTTATTTTAATTCCAAGTTACCAAGGGGTATGAGCTAAATTTGCCGCAGTATTCAATCATATTTTCTAATGATGCTCATATAATTAGCATGGTTTTTTTGTTTTTTGTTTTTTTTTTTTTTAAACATCGCTCTAACTTCTAGGAAAGAAGGCAACTGGGAGGCTGAACTGAAAAGCACGGTACAACATTGTCCACAAAATGTATTTTCCTTGACCCTACTGGAGATAAAGCTGTTAAGATTGCAGAGTTTTATTTTTCTTTCCTTTTAAAAAAAAAAAAAAGATATTTTTAGTGACCTATCAAAAATTAAAATAAAATTACAACAGTAAACTATGGCTTTGCTTTGGCAAAGAAGATTTAAAGTAAGTTCATCATTTCCTTTGCAATTTGTCTGGACTTAATTCTAATCTATCTCATATGCAAGAGAGAAACCTAGAGATATTCATCATTCCCACCTGAGAATATCACCCTTGTTGAGATTCAGCAAAACATTATAACCTCTGAACTCTGCTTCACTCTTGCAGTAAATTCCTTTGTTAGCCAGGTCCTGATACATCTCCTTCAAGCTCTGTAGGCATTTTGTCATGTTCTCATTGTTGATTTTGGCATCAAAGGAGGACATGGGCTCTTCACACAGGTGGTGAGCACAATGGATGTGAAAGCGAGCGCACTTCTCAATCAGAGATACCATCAGCGGATTGCAGAGATGCTGCTGGGTTATATCCTAACCAGAACAATTAACAAACCATTAAATTCATTTTAAACTAAAGCTGAAAAGTAGTCATCTAATACTACCTCCAGAAAATTTATTTTGACAGTGCTTTGAGTCAGTTTTCAACTCAAATACTTCAACTGCTACTGCTTTTTGCTTCACTTTTTACAACATTATGTGATTATTTGTTTTCTATCATCAAACATTTCCATCTATTAGTGCTTACCTTTCTTATTCCCCGAGTTCTGTTCCAGACAAAGTCATACCACTCTCGATAGTTTCCTTCTCCTTGGTCCATAATGTTTGTCACTAAATAGTCCATGGTCATGCTCAACACTTCAGAGGGCCTCAATTCATGTGGCAAAGGCTCCTCCTGGTCTGCTGAAGACCTGCTATATTCCTTGATTGCTGCTGCATGATTTACCTGCAAGAAGTAGAGAAAAGAATTGAAAACCAAGGGGCCTTTTTTAATCTTTCAAAAGGATTTCATCACATGCATGCCTTTACTCTAGCAAGGAGCAGACTACTAAAAGAATTTTTCCAGAGTTTACACTAACAGCCCATGTTGGTTCTGCTACAATAGCAAATACATTTTATTTTACAACAGCAGGTGACTTGGCAATCTTTAACTCATCACCTCCAGGACTTGTACACCACTAACAAAAGCCTGTCTGTAACTAAACAGAAAAGGTTACTCTAACAGTTAAATAGCAATTGTTTAGCATTCTTGTTTTACAGTGACAATAGAAATACAGATTAAAGAAACAGTTCACAGAATTCACCACTAGAATTAACCCTGTAATCAGCTAATCAACAAGGACAACTTTATATAAGGAGCAAATGAGTGGATGTGCTGAGAATAGCAAACTCCTCCTTAAAGAGGGCTCATACCTTGTCAGACCCTAGCAGCAACTCAAAGATACTAAGCTGGTTTCTTGTCTCCCTCATATACCGCTCCTTTTCAGGACACATATCTGGACAAGTGCCAACAATAGTTTTTGCTTTTCCAAGATCAGTCCTCTTTATTCGAGCTAAAAAAAAAAAAAATCACAAACTGAAGTTGTAATGTTAAGCATGTCTCCTTTTGTTTTCATGACAAGCTATTTCCTTAACGTGCAGCCCACAGCAGCATCTGCCTCAGCAAAGGTCCAAACACTGGTCAATGAATGGATGTCAAGATGCATACTGCCAAAGGTAAGGGTTCACAGAAAAGCTGATGTGAAGGGGTCCCTAGGGGCTCCCAAACAGCCTCCCCTTGGAGTAGGACCAGCTGGAAAGACACAAGGATGGGGTTCCCCTGTGCTAGGACCTATCCCAGGTCTATATTGCTCCTCTGGGGAAGCTGTTCATATTGTCCCACCTGGACATCGAAACTTTTGCTGAAAATGTCAGTCTCTAGAAGATACCTGATGGTTGGTATCCCAAAAGCCTATCCTGTTTTGTATTCTAACCAGGAACCAGCAATTTCACAATTCCATCCTAAGCGAGAGAACAAATGTTTGCTGATATTAAAAATAAAATCTTAAATAAAATAAGATCAGCTTTGAAAGAGTAAGAATAGGATAAAGTAATTTACAAAACAGAATAGTGAAACAAGCGAATGTTTCCTGAAATAATTAGAGAAACACTGTTTGCCTTTGGTCAGCTTTCTCTGAAGAACCTGCAGAGGTGCTAATTGCCCTATGTGGCATACCCCAGGATCAAGAAAACCAAGACCCTGTGTTTTATAAGCCAAGTACACATGACGGTGCAGTTACTTGTGGTGGCTTAATTGACCTTGTAACTGATGAGGACTGCAGAACAAAGAAGGCAAATGAGTCCTTGTCCCTACTGATTTTTTACACTTTAGTAATAGCAAGTGTTGTGCCATTTTGTCAGGACTCAAAATACACTCGAAAATACTCAGGAATTCATACAAAGATAAACAATTTGCTATTCATTATATTTAAGAAATATATGTGTGCAATAAGATACACAGACTTTGCTGTTCTACAATAAATTAATGTATACAACAATCTACCCCAATAGAAGGGCATGAAGGGTAAGAACACAAGAATAAGAACAGTACCTTGTCGCATGATTTTGTCTCTTTGGTCCAAAAGGCGGTATCTTTCTTCAGACGTCTCTGCCACTAATCCTACCAGGTTACTAAGAGACGACAACGAAGCTCCCATGGCTTCCGAGTTCTGTCCTTCAGAACTAGAATCGAACAGATCTCCTTCAAACTGCAGAGCCTTTCGAAGACCAGGCCTCTTTGCTGGAGAGCTAAAAATAAGATTTTTTAAAAATATATAGCACACTAAAGCATCAGCATCTGTTTAGGATAATACTGTGTTTACTTCTCTTGTAAATAAAGTATATACCTATATCTGAAGCTCATAATGAGCTAAAGCTAGCACTGGGAGTCAGACATGCTTGACTTTGTACAAAGCCTCAATCTTTGTAAAGCAGAAATGATACTACTGAACCTGAAACTGGACAGAAACTGATGGCTGCTCTAACATTTTTGCATCACTGTAAGGCTCAGCAGCTTGGATTTTGATCTAGGAACTTATCTAGTCTTTACTGTGAAAAAAGGAACATTTTCTATAGCAACAGAGATTGTTCAAAGATTTAGCTCAGAAGAGAGACTAAGTTCAAAGACTCAGAAAAACATTTCTAATCAAGGAACGGCATATTACTTATTTTATATTTGTCTGACAATGCACACCAAGTAACCATTGTCAAACTAGACAAACCATTAAGGTGCTACAGAAGAAGGTACAGAAGAAGCCTGCAGTTTCAGCACCTGGCACAAAGCAGAAGGTCTCTTGTACAAAGCCCATTCTCTAACTACAAAAAGACAATGATCAAACTTACCAGTTTCTCTAAAAAGAGGACTCTTATTCCACAGAGCCATATTTGTCCACAAATAAAACCACTCACTTCAGAAGCCAGTTTAATCAAGACCACCCAGCACGGTTAATCACTGCTTGGCCTTACTAGGGCTCTACTGTTATAGCTGTTTCTCATGTTGTAACAAAGAAAAAAAAAACCTCCAAAAATATGCAGACTGAAGAAATAAAAAGCCTTAATAAGCAGTCAGAAGTAGCCTTCTGACAAAATGCAAGATTTGTGACTGCAATTCAGCCAAAAAGCCACATGTTTAAAATGAATGTGTGCCAGGAGATAGATGAAGCACACTCTCTTGATAAGAACATCACTACTCAGCACACCCTGATCACTTTTCCCCCATCCACTCTGACAGATTCTTAGAGAACACACATACATACCTTCTACCAGGCATTACTGAGCTGGCAGAAGATCTTATTAAAGGTTTTCGAAGAGGGGAATGCTGGTAGTTTTGCTCTTCACTGCTTTGCCTTCCTTCATCTTCACTTGCTTTCTTCTCCTTGGATGAAAATTCTCTTTTTGCTGGACCTAAAGTGACATACAAACATCAAGGCAGGTACTTGGCAAATAATTTTTGCAACAGCTTTTTGTCCCCCCTCCCCGGTGGTGTGGTGAGTAATTGGCTTTATTTTCTGATAATATTCTTTCAGTTACAACCTCACATACATAAGGAGACGCTTAAGGACATTGAGGTGCTGGAGCAGGCCCAAAGAAGGGCAACAAGGCTGGTGAAGGGCTTGGAGAATATGCCCTACGAGGAGCGACTAAAGGAACTGGGGCTGTTTAGTCTGGGGAAGAGGAGACTGAGGGGAGACCTCATTGCTCTCTTCAAATATCTGAAAGGTGATTGCAGCAAGAGGGGGGTTGGTCTCTTCTCACTGGTGACAAGTGACAGGACAAGGGGAAATGGCCTCAAGTTGCGCCAGGGGAGGCTTAGGGTGGATATCAGGAAAAACTTCTTTACAGAAAGGGTTGTTAAGCACTGGAACAGGCTCCCCAGGGAGGTGGTTGAGTCACCATCCCCGAACGTGTTTAAAAACCGTTTGGATGTGGTGCTCAGGGACATGATTTAGCAGTGGGTTGTTAGGGCAGTATGGTTAGGTTGCAGTTGGATTTGATGATCTTGAAGGTCCTTTCCAACCTGAGCAATTCTATGATTCTACTTATACAATGCTTACAGGACAGCCTGTACTGGATGTTTCTCCAAGTGAACACTAATTGCTAGCTAGCCTCAGAGTTCTATGAAGAAAAAACATTCTTGAATAAAATACTGCTAAGCAGTAAATGCAACTATTCAGCAAATCACCAGTAAATGAAGTCTGGTCACCAAATTTTAATTCTTTCAAATTTGGGTTATAGCTCACAGGTCAATACCTGGTGTTATGGTTCAGCCTGGCTCAGCCTAGTTCCGCGACAAACAGATGAAAAACCATGAAAACTATGACACCTAGTACTTAATCCATTTTAACAACATAAACTACAATTGTCATAATGTTTTCAGTGCTCCTGAGGTACTTCAACAATTTATTTCACACATCCCAAGCTTAGGCTGGACTTGACATGCCTCTTTGAGAGTTAAGTCAAAAAGAAAAAGAATGAATTCTCAGCCAGTTGGATTTCTCACTCTCTCTCAGATTAGTTACTACATAATACTGCCATTCAGGTTTCTGTAGACCTTAATGTCAAAATAACATGACAAAATCATCTTTATAGCTGCTGCTTTGAGATATTTCTTCTCAGGAAAACAACTCCACAGCTGCTCACTTGCTGTGAAGGTAAGTTTCTGGGCTGGTCAAAGCTTTGGCAAGCCATTCACTTTGCTGGCATCTGAAACATATCCTCAAGCCAGGAACTCAGAGCTAGAAACTCAGCATCCATACAATTGTATGTATGAATGAAAGGGAAGCACTTGGCAATTCAAATATTCACCTGGGGAGTGAACAGCCAGCACTAGCATTTCCTTATGCTCTAATTTCAAGCACAGGGCTGGGGATTGCCCCCTCCTGCTCCTAGGCTTCCTGGGAGCTATTCTCAGTTTGTGAAGGCAGAGAAATTATTCTGTATACAATGGCATGCTTTAAAATATTCCCCCTCTCTCCCTGATACCTGTGCCATTACCCACTGTACTACACATCACCTGCTCATCACATCAAGAAATGCAAGACTTACTTGTTTTCTTCTTCTGCCAAAACGTCACTATGTCTTTGTGCAACTCTTTTGCCTTTTTTTTGGCAAGGGCTGCAGAGGCCTGAAAGAAAACAAAGCAGAACACAAGAGCCTGTTAGCACAACACAAGACAGCTTCTGCTGGAGAAACATGTACCAATTCTCACAGAACTCTAGGCGCTGCCTTTCAGCCTAGAATCATAGAATAATTTGAGTTGGAAGAGACCTTTAAAGGTCATCTAGTCCATCTCCCTTACAATGAACAGGGTCACCCACAGCTCGATCAGGTGCTCAGAGCCCAGTCCAGCCTGACCTTGAACGTCACCACAGATGGGACGTGGAACATCTCCACGGATGGGGCATCCACCACCTCTCTGGGCCACTGCTGCCAGTGCTTCAGAACCTCTTGCCTGAGGCATCCATGCAATTGGTGGGGCTGGGCAGGTTTCCATGAAAACTTACTTTTCTAAGAGAGTGTTGAGCACACGAGACTATAGGCCTCACCAAAGCAGTGGCATTCCCAGCAAACAGATCTCCCTGCAAAGATCACCTCGCCCTTGATGCTACTAGGAGCATGCAAAGAAGCAGCAGCATCGCTTTGGGTTTGGTTGATGCATGACCACAGCCAGGAAACAAGAAGCTTCTGTTCCATGTTCAACTGCACACTAATCACAGAATCATTAAGGCTGTAAAAGTCCACTAAGATCATCTAGTCCAACCGTCAACCTACCATGCCCCACTGACCATGTCCCTCAGTGCCACAATTACCCTCTTCTCGAACACCTCCCAGACAGTGATTCTACCACCTGCCTAGGCCACCTGTTCTAATGCCTCACCACTCTTTTGGAGAAGAGCTTCTTTCTAATATCCAACCTGAGCCTGCACCAGGCTAGGGCGCTCAGGTTAACCCCCACTCCCGCACCGGCAGCCTCCAACACTCACGTGGTCAAAGAAGTGGACGACAGCCGTCTTCTTATTCCTGCGGGTCATGACCCGGCGGACTTTCACGAATTGCCCGAAGTGCTTCTCCAGCACTGTCCTATCGTTGAGATAGTCGGGGACGTTTTTGCACTGGATGGCTGTCAGCTCTCCCGGCGACGCGCCGCCCAGGCTCTCGGTGCTGTCGCTACCCCGGGCCCTGCGTGCGGGGGTGACGGGAGCGCCGTCCACGAGCCCGAGACGCGTGGGGGACGGCCCCTCCCGGCTCTCGGCCGCCGGCTCCTCGCCCGGGCCCCGCTCAGGCTCCACGCGCTCACGGCCTTGGCTGCGCAGCACTTCCTGCAGCGTGCGGCCGAACAGAGCCCCGCCGCGGGGGCGGCTCAGCAGCACTGCGCGTTTCTCCGGCGGCGCCGCCGCCCGCCCGCCCGCCGCCATCCGCCGCGGCGATCGCTCCTGCTCCTCCTTCCGCTTCAGCCCCTTCGGCGCCGCCTCGCCCGCCTCCTCTCCCGCGTTCGACGGCGGCCGCACGCCCCCGTCCTCGGGGCGGCCGAGCGGCGGGGCGGGCCGCGAGAAGGAGAAGCTCCCGCCGGGGGCCGGCGGCTCGGGGCCCGCCGCCTCGGGCGCGAAGCCGAAAGGCGGCGAGAAGGTGAAGGCGGCGGGGCCGTCAGGCGCCTTGAAGCGGAACTCGGGCTGCGCGAAGGCCCCGCCCGCCGCGTCGCCTGGCGCCGGGAGGCCGCCCAGGTTGGTGGGCGGCTTGAAGCTAAAGCCCGCGTTGCCCACCGCCTGGCCCAGCCCGTAGGGCGGCGCGGGGACGAAGGGCAACGCGGCGGCCTGCCCAAAGCGCGGCGGCGGCGGAAAGGCAGGAGGCCCGCGGAACGGACCCCCAGCATTCATGGCCGCCCTCTCCTCTCTGCGTCGAGCCGGCCCCGCGCACGCGCCGACGGTCCGGGGCAGGCCGAGCGGGCGGGGTTCCGCCGCCATGAGCGTGGTGATCCGCAACGCGCAGCGTGCAGTTCCTTTGCGCCGAGTTGCTCTCCGTCGCGCCGTCTGTGCGCTGCGGGATGCGCTGGGCGCCGCGCGCTTCGATGTGGCGTTGGTCTGCGCCGGCGATGCGCTGATGAGGCGGCTGAACGGCGCGTACCGGCGACACCCCGAGCCCACCGACGTGCTGTCCTTCCCCTACCACTGGGTGTCGCCCGGCGAGCTCCCGCGGCCGCGCAGCCGCGACGAGTACAACCTCGGGGACATCTTCCTGGGGGTGGAGTTCATCCAGCAGCAGTGCCGCCGCGGCGGGGAGGACTTCGAGAGCGTGCTGACGGTGAGCCTCGCGGCCTGGGGGCAAGGCTGGGGCAGCAACGTGAGGAGGCTTTGCATTCTTCTTTTTGGTTTTCAGCTTCAGGAGGTGGAAGTTTGATTCGAGCAGCGTCCAGCTGGTCGTGTAGTGTGTCCAGGAGAACCCCATGAGGCTCAACAATGCTCAGTGCAAGGTCAAGCACCTGCATCATGGCAACCCCCACCATCAGTACAAGCTGGGGGATGTAAGGATGGAGTACAGCCCTGCCAAAAATGACCTGGGGTACTGGTGGATGGCAGCTGGACATAAGCCAGCAGTGTGCCCTCACAGCCCAGAAAGCCAACTGTATCCTGGGCTGCTTCAAAAGCAGTGTGGCCAGCAGGGCAAGGGAGGGGATCTGCCCCTCTGCTCTGTGCTGCGAGACCTCACCTGGAGTGCTGCGTCCAGATGTGGAGTCCTCAGTACAGGAGAGATGCGGACCTGTTGGAGTGCGCCCAGAGAAGGGCCACAGAAAATGCTCCAAGGGATGGAACGCTTTCCCTGAGAGGACAGGCTGAAAGAGTTGGGGCTGTTTAGCATGAAGAAGAGAAGGCTCTGGGGAGACCTGAGAGTGATCTTTTAATATCTAAAGGGAGGCTATAAGAAAGAAGGGGACAGACTCTTTAGCAGGGTCTCTTGTGACGAGAGAAGGGGAAATGGCTTCAAATTGAAATAGGGGAGATTTAAATTGTATATAAGGAAAAAGCTGGTTTTTTTGTTGTTTTGTTTTTGTTTTTTTACAATGAAGGTAGCAAGGCACTGGCACAGGTTGCCCAGAGAGGTGGTGGGTGCCACATCCCTGGAGACATTCATGGTCAGGCTGTACAGGGCTCTGAGCAACCTGATGTAGTTGTAGATGTCTTTGCAGAGAAGTTGGACTAGGTGACCTTTAAAGATCCTCTTCATCTCAAACGATTTTATGATTAATTAAAAACCTGGGGGTTTGATTTCATTTAATTTGAAGTAACACTTGTGAGTGATTCCAGCTGCACACTGCTTCCCTAAAGGAAGGACAGAAGACTGCCTGCACCCACCACCTCTCTTGAGGTCTCAGTTCAGCATGTGCACAGCCAGTGGCTGCTTGCCACAGCAGTGAGTGGAGCCCAAGACTTTGGAGAAATGGGGGGCTTTGGCACTGGTAAAAGGGCTGCTGAAATGGTGCAGGGTTAGTCCTGGCACTGCTTGTAGCACGGCTCAGCAGAGCAAGCTGCCTGATACCAGTGGCAGCTGTGTTTTGCTCCCATTGCTGATCTCTCCTGTACCAGCAAGCTGTGACTAGTGTTGGGAGTTAGGTTTGTAATATCTACCCTCTGTTCTTGCTTCTCTGCGCAGGTGACTGTAGCCCATGGATTGTGTCACTTGCTTGGCTACCAGCATAACACAAAGGCGGAGTGGCAACAGGTACAACAATGCGCTTGCCCTGGGAGGGTGCATGGTGCCCAAATTGTACGAAAGCTGAAAAGATTTCCCTTGATCACATCTCATGGGAGGGAGTGGCCCCAGGTCCTGTTCATCACAGAACTCTAGGGGCTGGAAGGGACCTCTGGAGATCTTGTAGTCCAACCCCCTGCTAAAGCAACCACCCCTACAGGAGGTTGCACAGAGAAGTGTCCAAGTGGATTTGAATATCTCCAGATAAGGAGTCTCCACCACCTCTCTGGACAGCCTGTTCCAGGGCTCTGCCACCATCCTGGACAGCCCTGCCAAGCTGGGGCACATGTTGGTGAGGTCATGCTACTTGTCATACAGGTGTCGATACCTTGCTCTGCTCTCTGGCCTGTGGTATTCAGCAGCTGTTTCAGCCCTTCTTCCCTCCTCCTACAGATGTACCAGAAGGAAGAGGAAATCCTGGAGGAGCTGAACCGGCTCGAAGGCACCAGCCTCCGGCCCCTCACTGCTGGCCTCTTCTGAGGGAGGGGCTGAGCCACCACCAGGCCACCCCGGACATGGCGGCACACCATCCTGGCCTCCTCATGCCACTGCTGATGGGCCTGGCCGCTCTGGCCTTCCCACCACGTGCTGCTGCCCAGTCGCTGCCTGCTGCCCTCCGCGCTGGCCATGCTGCCACCTCACTGCCTGCTGCCTCTGCCGCACCACGCACCCGGTGAGGAGCAACCCCACCACCCTGGCCCAGGCAGTGCTGTCCCCCTGGGTCTGAGCCCCCTCCCTCACTACCTCTGCTCAGACTGTGGGTATTCTGATATGGCAGCCAACAGCACCATTGGGAACTGAGTTTGTGGGCATATCAAAAGCCTTGTTCACCCCATTGTTTTGAGTCGTCTCTGGAAGGCAGCACCATCATAGCTCTCTTGCTCTGGGTGCTGCCTGGGATCTCAACCTTTCTGTCTGCCAACACTGGTTTTGCCTTTCTGGTGGCAGGGAACACTCACCCTTCCTGCCCTGGCCCTCTTCAGTGGGTCCTCCTTTGTCAGTATTTGAGTCACAGGAGTTAGCCTGAGTGACTTGTCAGTCATTTCACCACCCTCATTGCATACAGATTACTCTTCAGGGTGTATGAGATGCTCAGAGTGTTCGCTTGGTGTCCTTTCTGAGTCCTCCTTGCCATACAAGAGGCCTGTGACACAAGCTGCTTTGATGATGTCTGCCAGGAAGGCCTTCAACAAGAGGAGAGCCCTTTGGGGTCATCCTGCCTGCACCACTGGGGCATGCCGTGGTCTCCTCTGCCTGTGCAGCCTGCACTGCTCAGCCTTCCCCCTTCTCCACTCCCTTCCATCTTCTGAATAGCACAAACTCATGAAAGAGGAAGAATTTCCCTTGCAGTAGAGTTGCACCACATGTGCATGAGGTAAAATAACCTGTGTAATTGTTTTGAATTCTTCCTGAAGTTATGATGTTGCTTTGTTCTCTCCAGATACCTTTTGTATGATGTAAATCCTCCTGAAGGGTTCAACCTTCGCAGAGATGTCTATATTCGCATTGCTTCACTTATAAAGACTTTACTGAAAAGTGAAAATTGGGTGTTAGTTCTGCCACCCTGGGGACGTCTCTATCACTGGCAGAGCCCTGATATCCTTCAGGTCCGAATCCCTTGGTCTGAGTTTTTTGATCTCGCAAGCCTCAATAAGAACATCCCTGTCATTGAATATGAGCAGTTCCTTGCAGGTAAAGTATGAAATAATGCATTCTACACTTGTTTAAATCATGGAGGTGTTTTCTTTAGAAGTTTATCTTCACATGTGCTTTTATCCTTGTGTATGTGAAATAAAAAATGATGCAGATGGCATGAGGAGGAATGGGAAGAAAGCTTTTGGGGGTAGCTTGTACCAGTGCTCTGTCACTCTGACAGTAAGGAATTTCCTTCTCATGTTCAAATGGAGTTTCCTGTGTTGCAGTTTGTCCCATTGGTCCTTGTGGTGTCACTGGGCACCAAAGAAGAGAGCCTGGCTCCATCCTCTTGACACCCACCTTTCAGATATTTATAAGTGTTAGTAAGATCCCCTCTCGGTATTTTCTTCTCCAGGCTGGACAGCCCCAGCTCCCACAGCCTGTCCTCAGCCAGGAGATGCTCCAGGACACAAGCATCTTTGTGGCCCACTGCTGGACTCTCTCCAGCAGTTCCCTGTACTGGGGAGCCAAGAACTGGACATAGTATTCTAAATGTGGCCTCACTGGGGCAGAGCAGAGGGGAGTATTACCTCCCTCACCCTGCTGGCCATGCTCTTTGTAGTGCACACCTTGACCCTCCTGCTCAGAAGGGCACACTAATGGCTCATGGCCAACCTTTTGTCCACCAGGACACCCAGGGCCATCTCTGCAGGGCTCCATTCCAGTAGGTCAGCCCCTAACCTGTACTGATGTATGCAGTTATTCCTCCCTAGGTGTAGGACTCTATACTTGCTCTTGTTGAACCCCATAGGGTTCCTCTCTGTCCAACTCTCCAGCTTGTCCAGGTCTCGCTGAATGGCAGCACAGCATGCTGTGTCAGCCACTCCTCCCAGCTTCATTTTCTTTAGAATTGAATGCCACGTAGAGTTAACAGCCGTGTTGCAAAATTTGCAAGTGTCACAGGCTTCATCAGCATGGGAAATAAAGACCACAAATGTCACACCTCTGCAAACGGCTCTGAAGGAATCCTTTTCCCCTCCTTTTCAGGCAGAAGAATTTTAAACCCTGAAATTTGAGGGAGGAAGGGTAAGAGGGGTGTGAGCTTCTGGAGACTTTTCCTGTAGCAGCTACTCACAGCACTGAAAATCTCTGTGCTTTGTGCTTTCTCTGATTGTGAAGGGAATCAAATTTTACATGAATCAAAAGGTAAAAAATAATCTAAAGGAACTGCACATAAATGATAGAAAACAAAGGCACAAAGAAAGCGTGTGGAGGGCTGAACAAAGGCTTGGAAGGAAGGCTTGGTTTTGTTCTACAAAAGGTATGCTTTATCCAGTTTTTAAATTTATACTTTTGTGTTGATTCATTTCTGTTTGGAGCTTTAAGTCACACATAGCTGAGTAGGAGTAACAGGTTGTCACATCCCCTGACCAGTGTTCAACTCACACTGAACTTTCTTCCTTTTAAAAGGGAAAAGAGGGAAGGGGGAGACTAATATCATATTATTATTTCCAGTAGATTTTTAAGTGCAAGTAATGCTAGTATGTATGTTTGTCACAATGATTTTTTTCGTGCTCATTAGTACTTTCCTTTACTTTCTGCTTAGAGTCAGGTGGGCCCTTTATTGAGCAGATTTACGTCCTGCAAGGCTACGTGGAAGGATGGAATGAAGGAACATGGGAAGAAAAAATAGATGAGAGGCCTTGCATTGATCAGCTTATGTATTCCAAAGACAAGCATCAGTACTACAGGTGACATCTAGCAGTTGTTTCACTTGTCTTCTATTCTGTGAGAAATTCACCCACTTTAATAGAACAGACTTGTGTGATTAGTTGCAGTGTTGTCTGTGAGTCTCTGAATGCTTTGGATTCATTTTCTTTCTAAAACTTGATCAATATCAAAATGTTAGTAGAAAATATAATTTTAGAAAGTCATTATTTCATAAAAACAGTATAAAGGAACTGTCTGTTTTCTTTACCTTATATATCACCTTCCTAGCATGTACTGCTGATTTGTTTCATTCTGTGTGTGACATTAATTTAAAATACAAGCCTGTGAACCAAAACCTTTTGTTTTCTCTCAGGGGATGGTTCTGGGGTTATGAAGAAACACGGGCCCTGAATGTCTCTTGTTTGTCTGTTCAAGGATCTGCCTCTGTTGTAGCTCCCATCCTTCTGAAGAATACCTCAGCACAGTGAGTTGCTTGTGTTATTATGTATTGCTGTATCCCATGCCCACAAGCCCATTGCTAGGTGGGAAGAGCAGGGAGAACTTAAAGGCTGTGTCTCATTGTGATGTTTCATCACTAAGCTACCATTGTCCATTAAAATCATTACAAAAAGAATTTATGCTCTGAAAACACTTAACTGCAGTGCTAACAACTAAGAGGAAATAGCCTTGAGCTCTTCCTAATTTTCTCTCAGGTAGATAACTGTGCATGCTACCCTTTGTTTACCTCTTCTTCCTTTATGCTTCAATGCTGTGTTAAGGGGGGGGGGGGGAGCAATGTAAATACAACGTATCCCAAGTCCTCATCTTGGATCAGAAGAAACAGTGCCTGAGCTCATGTGACATCAATCCCCATTAGTATGAGCTGCATTTATAGAAAGCATGTTTTGTCTTTCTGTTCTGAGATGCAGAGATGCCACTAGAATGATGAGAGGAGAGGGAAACTCTCATATGAGGAATGGAGTATGCTTACATTGTCCCAGTAGCAGAGCATTTCCAGAAAGGTATGACCCTGTAATGACTGAAGAAGTTATAGCAAAGCAGAAGCTACTGGAGTACAGGGTAGAGCAGAAAAAGGAAATAATCACTGTCTGTGATAATTCAATAATAATTCTATTATCTATTATTTATCTGGGGATAAATCCATAGGACAGCCACAAGCCGTGTAAGATGAAGTGTAAGATGAAATGTAGTTTTGCCATGAGAAAAAATACGGCCAAATGTATGACATCAATACAGTTTAACTGGAAATTAGATGAAAGTTCCCCTTGGCAGAGCAGTGAGATCTGTAGTACCTCCTGCTGGGAGCAGAGTAAGCAAAATCCTGTTCTTCAGTGGCATTGTTGTTCTGTTTGTAGAAGGTAAACTGCAATATTTGCCAGTGAAAGCAGGAATCTGTATAAAATAATCCATAAAAGTCTATATACGTATACCTGCAGTTAATTGTGCATCATATAAAAATCTGTTTCCTATTGAACTCCCACCTGCAATTTTTATCAAATGTCCACTAGATCATGTAGCGGAAGAGAATGAATAAACAGCTCTTCCATATTCACCTGCATGCCATGCACAATTTTATAAATCTACCATATTCTCTCTCGGTTGTCTCTTCTGCAGTGTGAAGAGGCATAGCCTGTTCATGTGAAAGTCATTCTGTGCCTTTAGTCATTCTCACTGCCATTTTCTGAACCTTTACATTTCAACTAGATCCTGCACACAGTGTGTGGATTAAACCATTACATAGTGGTATAATGACATTCTCTGTTTAGCACTCTCTTCTTTTTCCAGTAATTCATAGAGTCGTAGAATAGCTTAGGTTGGAAGAGACCTTGAAGAGGTTCCAACCACCCTGCCACAGGCAGGGCTGCCAATTGCTAGATCAAATACTAGATCAGGTTGCCCAGGGTCCCATCCAGCCTGGCCTTAAACACCTCCAGGGATGGGGCACTCACAGCATCTCTGGGCATTGTGTTCCAGCACCTCACCACCCTCTCAGTGAAAAACATCCCCCTGAGATCTAATCTAAATCTCCCCTCCTTTAGTTTAAAACCATTCCCTGTTTTCCTGTATCTGTCAGACCATGTAAAAAGTTGATTTCTCTCCTGTTTGTAATGTTCCTTTAACTACTGAAAAATCATAATGAAGTCTCCCCGGATCCTTCTCTTATCCAGACTGAAGAAGCCCAGCTCCCTCAGCCTGTCTCCATAGGAGAGGTGCTCCAGCCCTCTGATCATCTTCGTGGCCCTCCTCTGGACCCTCTCAAAAAGCTCCACATCTTTCCTGTGCTGGGGACCCCAGACTTGGATGCAGAGGCCCCAAGATGGGGCCTCACAAGGGCAGAGTAGAGGGGGACAATCACTTTCCTCACTCTGCTGGCCCCCCCTCTTCTGATGCAGCTCAGGATACTGTTGGCCTTTTGGGCTGCAAGAGCACACTGCTGCCTCATGTTCAGTTTTTCATCTAATTCCTAATATACTAGTTCTCTCTTGAGCTCAGGTGCGTGTTATCTTGACATTTACATTGCACTACTGAGCCCTCATATCTTAGACCTTACAGAGACCTTACAGAGGCCTTCCAGTACCTGAAGGGGGCCCACAGAAGAGCTGGAGAGGGACTTTTTATAAGGGCATGTAGCAACAGGATGAGGAAAAATGGCTACAAACTGGAAGAGGGTAGACTGTGACTAGATATTAAGAAGAAATTCTGGACTGTGATGGCGGTGAGGTACTGGAACAGGTTGCTCTGAGAAGTTAAGGTTGCCCCCTCCCTAGAGATGTTCAAGGGCAGGCTGGATGGGGCTTCAAGCAACCTGGTCTAGTGGAAGGTGTCCCTGCCTATAGCAGGGGGGTTGGAACTAGATGTTCTCTAAGGTCCTTTCCAACCCAAACCATTCTATGATTCTGTGATCAGATTTCATTTTCCATTTTATTGGCTAGTCACCAAACTTCTGTAATTCTTCAGAGTAGACCATTGCCTTTGCTGCTGTTAATAATTTAACATGATCAGCAAGCTCATCACCCTAATGTTCACAGTCTTTTCTAGGCTTTTTTTTTTAGAAATGTGGTGAAGAGCAGATTCCTTCCACTTGTGACCTGCTGCAATGAGAGCTAGACATTTATCCCTGTCTATAAACAATTCTTTAAGCCATGCAATTTCCTGGCATCCTGTAGCATAGTTGTTTTCTTAAAAATCTTGAATGAACACTCTCAGGAAATCCCAGTACACGATATCAGTGAGGCTTACCTTACTTGCATGCTTGATTATTTATTTGGAGTACTCTGTTCAGAAAACTGTAGAACATTGCAATTTGGAAGGGACCCACAAGGATCATTGAGTCTAACTTCACACAAGACTACCTAAAAAAATTAAACCTTGTGTCTAAGAGTGTTGTCCAAACACTCCTTGAGCTCTAGCAGCGTGGGGCCATGGCCACTGCCCTGGGCAGCCTGTTCCATGCCCACCGCCTCTGGTGCAGAGCCTCTGGTCCTGTCTTTGTTGCTGAAGAGCAGAGATTATAGAATCATCATAGATTTGTTTGAGTTGGAAGGAGCCATAAAAGGCCATCTAGTCCAACTTGCCTGCAGGGAACAGGGACATCTACAGCTACATCAGGTCCAGCCTGACCATGAATGTCTCCAGGGATGTGGCACCCACCACCTCTCTGGGCAACCTGTGCCAGTGCTTCACTGCCCTCATTGTAGAAAAAAACTTTTTCCCTATATCTAGTTTAAATCTCCCCTCTTTCAGTTTGAAATAATTTCCCTTTGTCTTGTCACAGCAGACTCTGCTAAAGAGTCTGTCCCCTTCTTTCTTATAGCCTCCCTTTAGATATTAAAAGATCACTCTCAGGTCTCCCCAGAGCCTTCTCTTCTTCATGCTAAACAGCCCCAACTCTTTCAGCCTGTCCTCTCAGGGAAAGCGTTCCATCCCTTGGAGCATTTTCTGTGGCCCTTCTCTGGGCGCACTCCAACAGGTCCGCATCTCTCCTGTACTGAGGACTCCACATCTGGACGCAGCACTCCAGGTGAGGTCTCGCAGCACAGAGCAGAGGGGCAGATCCCCTCCCTTGCCCTGCTAGCCACACTGCTTTTGAAGCAGCCCAGGATACAGTTGGCTTTCTGGGCTGTGAGGGCACACTGCTGGCTTATGTCCAGCTGCCATCCACCAGTACCCCCAGGTCCATTTTTGGCAGGGCTGTACTCCATCCTTACATCCCCCAGCTTGTACTGATGGTGGGGGTTGCCACGACGCAGGTGCTTGACCTTGCACTGAGCATTGTTGAGCCTCATGGGGTTCTCCTGGGCCCAGTGCTCAGCCTGTCGTCATCTCTCAGGATGAGACCCTGTCCCTCGGGCACATTGACCATATCACACAGCTTGGTGTCATCCCCAGATTTGCTGAGGGCACAGTCAATCCCACTGTCGATGTAATTAATGAACATATTAAAGAATGTCAGTCCCAGTACTGACCCCTGATGGACACCATTCATCATTGATCTCCATCCAGACATGGAGCCATTGGCCACTGCTCTCGACCAGTTCAAATCAGTGCCTGTCCCTCTGCCCTGCTTATGAGGAAGCTTTAGGCTGCCATAAGGCCTCCCCTCAGCCTCCTTTGCTCTGGGCTGAACAAACCAAGGGACCTTACCCACTCCTCACACACCTTGCCCTCCAGACACTTCACCATCTTTGCAGCCCTCCTTTGGATGCTTTCCAATAGCTTTGTGTCCTTCTCATACTGTGGCACCCAACCTTGCCCCAGTGCTCATGATAAGGCCGCACCAGGAGGACAGTCCCTTCCCTTGCCCGGCTGGCAGTGCTGGGTCTGGTGCACCCCAGGGTATAGTTGGCTCTTCTGGCTGCCAGGGCACACTGCTGGCTCAGGTTCAACTCACCATCAGCCAGAAACCCCAGATCCCTTTCCACAGGGCTGCTCTCTAGACTCTCCTCCCCCAGTCTGCATGTACATGGAGGCTTATCCTGTCCAAAGTGCACGTTCTCAAATTCAGAGGTCCTTTTTCACCAATTCATTTTATCTAGTTATCCATTTGTGTTTTTGTAATAGTTGCTACTAAGTTGTCCAATACTGACATCTAGCTTACCACTATGTTGCATCCCAGGCCTCCCTAAAGTGTGTTTTCAGAAGATTAACATCAGATTGGCGTTGTCGTGGGCCTCTGATACTGAAGCAGTTTAAGCAAGAATTGAAAGCACTGCTGCTTCACCCTTGGGTGAATGGCTTGGCCATATGTTAGTTCACTTGCTCTAGCTGTCCTGCAGCTAGAGACTCCCTATGGACACTTTGGTTCAATGTATCCTCTGATGAGTTTGCTGTGAAAAGAAGTTCTGGCATGGGATCTTCCCAGCTACTCCACCTAGCACATAGCTACGAAAAAAATCATATTTTCTCTTAAGATGTTATCATGTCTAAATGTTTTCATTTAACTGAAGCCCTTTGTTTCTTGTTGCCAAAATTATTTTATAGCTTTCCTTACAGGTTTTTTTTTTCTGTTAACCCCATGGAGCTTGTGAGCCTTTCAGTTGTCTTCACTTCAGCACAACTTCCTTATTTTCGTATAGATCCCCTTTTAAAAGTTGAATTTAACTGTAGTAGCTTTTGTTTGGCCAGATTATTAATCTGAATCACCTCTAAGCTTCCTGTTAAATGCAGTGATTTTTCTCCACCACCACAGTCTATAGTTTATTTTCCAGATCTTTTTTGTAGTTGTATGTGCAAGTGC
The DNA here is from genome assembly GCF_002078875.1 of Numida meleagris. Classification (NCBI taxonomy): domain Eukaryota; kingdom Metazoa; phylum Chordata; class Aves; order Galliformes; family Numididae; genus Numida; species Numida meleagris. Next base: position 34,126,339 of record NC_034413.1, on the reverse strand, counting down.
CTAGCTGATTTGCAACAGAGTTAATCTAAAGTTGATGGGTTATTTGCTCTCATTTTAAGTAGAAGAAAATCCAGATAATAACTTTGATCCCCTTCTGCAGAAGCATTTTTTTGTATGTTCACTCATACTCAGTACGCTCAGAGCACCCAACAAGTCTACATCCTGTATATTCTTGGATGCTCAAAACTCACAAAATCTTCTCTGCTTCATAGAACTTGGACATTGCAGTTAAGTTTCCAGTATACAAAGAACTTATGGAAGACATAGGCTGTTTTCATGTCAGTGAAAAAAAATCAATTTAAAATTTCTTCTTTTTTACTAATATGCTTTTCTAGCATCTGTATATTCTTAAATCTGTTTGTTTACTGTAGGGTGCTTTATTGCACAAATGGAAACCACCTTCTCTGGTTTTTCTCTTGTGAGTGCAAAGAAGCTCTCAACTGCTGTCAGTGTGAGTGTCTTATCACAGCTTACTTCTCCCCTTTGGATCACTCTCTCTGTTGGCAGTCTTATTTCTCCAGTAGCAGCTACTCTAAGGACTGTGCAAGGGATTGTAATTGCTTGTTTGTGTCTAATTATCACATTGAAGAGTAACATTTATTAAGGAAGAGAGCAGCAACACACAACGCCATGATTCTATTCTCTCCTCAGCAGGGTCTGTGTCACAATTTGCTTTATACATCATAGGTTGGCACCCTAACTCTCATTCCCTGTACTCTATTTCCAAATAGATCATAGGCCGTGCTTTATTCTGACATCTGTATAAAGAAACGTCATAATGTGAATTCTGTTCCTAAGGGAACTACTCTCAATTTTACAATTTTTAATAGGTCGGTGATGTTGGACAGAGCTGAAAACCTTCTTCATGACCACTATGGAGGGAAAGATTATTGGAATGTGAGTATTCTGCAGTTAGCTTCTCTAGATTTTCTTCTTGGTTTTGATGAAAAAAAAAAAAAAAATTCTGTGACCAATACCTGCTTCTGTTTTGCCTTGTTTCTTTTTTTCTTGAAAGTAACTTGTTTTTCAGCAGCATTTGCTAAAGGTGGTCTTCAGGCTGCTGTGGATTAATGTGTCTTCATGTTTTCTCCCCGAAGATCTAGAGCTGTAGGGAGCTGTGTTTAGAAGGACCTCCCCTATGCAACATGTCTGCTACCAGAACGGAACTGCCTTTGTGTAGATTCTAGTCAACCTCAAGATGAGATGTTTTAAAAGAGTTCCTGAAAGTGCTCAGTATCATCCTAACTTTCTCACTCTCTCTTTCTGTCTGATAGCAAAATTCCTACAGGTTTCAAGGTAACATTGAGCACTTTGGGATATCCCACCCAAGAGTCTAGTAAAATAATTCCTATGAGAGCAGTTTTAAGAATATTATAACAAAGGTAAAGGTTCAGCCATAGGAAAACAGAAAGATGTGCATGATATAATTTAAATTTCAAAGAGGAAGTGGCTCTCTCTCATGATGTTATGAAACCAGTTGCATAGATCTCAGTTCTCTAATATAGAAACATCTATCTGTTCACTTGGTATATGGCATATTTTTCAGAAATTAAGCAAACGGTAGTTTAATAACTATGAATTTCACATTGATAATGACTTTCCAAGCACAGAAATGTGGCTCACATACCACTTCTGAGCCTGACTTATAGCCATGAAAAAGCAGACATTGTGGATCCTTATGGATCCATTAACACACATTTCTGAACAGTGGCATTTTAAAGATCATCTCAGTAATTAAATTTTCTGGAAAATACTCTTTCTTGTATATAATTTTTAAATAACGTTCTGAGTAACTTCTAAAGTTCTTTATAAATCTTGCTATCTGATGGATACATTAATGGAAATGAATGGACGCCAGCAATGGGGACCTTCACAGGCTTCAGGAGTCAGCCCATGTGAACCTCATGAAATTCGGCAAGATGAAGTGCAAGATCCTATACTTGTGTTGAGGCAATCCCCATTATCATTGCAGATTGTGTGGTGGATGGAATGAGAGTAGTCCTGCAGAGAAGGACTTGGAGATACTGGTCCTATCGCTGTTACCTGGGAGAACAGGCTCACACCCCACCTCATCACAACTTCGTTTCAAGCAGCTGAAAAAAGCAATAAGGTCTCCCCTGAACCACCTCTCCTCTACACTGAACAATCCCAGTTCCCTCAGCCACTCCCCATAAGACTTGTGCTCCAGACCCTTCACAGCTTCATTGCCCTTCCCTGGACACGCTCCAGGGCCTCATTGTCTTTCTTATAGTGAGGGGCCCAACACTGAATGCAGCACTCAAGCTGCAGCCTCACCAGAACTGAGTACAGAGGGATGATCACTTCCTGCTCCTGCTGGCTGCACTTTCTGGTACAAGCCAGGATACTACTCACCCTCTTGGACACATGGGCACACTGCTGGCTCATGTTCAGCCAGCTGTCCACTAACACCCCCATATCCTTTTCTTCCATGCAGATTGCCACTCTGCCCATAGCCTGTCATGTTGCCTGGGGTTGTTGTGACCAAAGTGCAGGACTCACCTCTTGGTCATGTTGAACTTCATCCCATTGTCCTCAGCCCCATGATCCAGCCTGTCCAGATCCCTCTGTAGGGCCTTCCTATCCCCTGGCAGATCAACGCTTCTTCCCAACTTGGTGTCATCTGCAAACTTACTGAGGGTGCACTCAATCTCTTCATCTAGGTCATCAATAAAGATACTGAACGTGGCTGGCCACATTATTGACCCTGAAAAACACCATTTATGACTGGTCACCTGCTAGATTTAACTCCATTCACTACCACTCTCTGGGCCTGGTTCTCTGTCAAGTTCTTTACCCAGCAGAGTACACCTGTCTAAACCATGGGCTGCCAGCCTTTCCCAGAGAGACAGAGTCAAAGGCTTCCCTAAAGTCTAGGCAGACTTCATCACAGCCTTTCCCTCATCCACGGGGCAGTCAGAAGATCAGGTTGGTCAAGTAGGACCTGCCTTTCATGAGCCTTTGCTGGCTGGGCCTGATCCCCTGGTCATCCCGCAGATGCTGTGTGATTGTGCTCAAGCTGATGTGTTCCATAACTTTCCCTGACACTGAGGTCAGGCTGACAGGCCTGTAGTTCCCTGGATTCTCCTGCTGTCTCTTCTTGTAGACGAGTGTCACGCTAGAAAGGCTCCAGTCATCTGGGACTTCCCCATTTTCCTGGACTGCTGATAAATGTTGGAAAGTGGCTTGGCAGTCATTTCCACCAGCTCCGTCAGCACCCTTGGGTGGATCTTATCTGACCCTATGGACTTGTGTCATTCCACAAGGAGTACCAGGTCACTAACTATTTCCTCCTGAACTGTGGGTGGTTTATTCTGCTCCCTATCCCAGACTTCCAGGTCAGGGAGCAGAGTATCCTGAAAATAACTGGTCTAAACAACTTTCTCCAAGGATACCTTGGCAAAATCCAGTATTTTTGTATTTGTTTTTACTACACTGGGAGGATGATCTCAGAGAATTAGAGTATCTGTACTGTTCATTCAATTCACGTTCACAAAGAGAACATAACTGGAACTGATTTTGTTTGTTTTCTCAAACTTAGAATCACAGAAAAATCTAGACTGGTTTGTGTCCAGTTGGCCCTGCCTTGACAGCTGCACTCCAGAACTAGATCTGATTGTTCTGGGCTGTGTGCTGTTGAGGGTGGAAGGTTCCCATCGCTGGAGATCTGTCACCTGTCTGGGGCCCAACCCACAACTTTGCTGCTCTTGCCAAAAAAAGTTTTACTTTATGTCCAAACAGAAGTTGCCTTGCAGCAGCTTGGGCCTGTGGCCTCTTGTCCTTTTCAGCGCACCTCTGAAAAGGGTCTCTGTTGTTTATTTCTTTCCAGATGAAAAGGAAGAAGCAGCACAACTTGGATGTAGTTAGAAAGGACAATATCATACACGCAAATTTGAAATAAATACTCCATGTAACAGAGTAACCAAATACAGAGAGCATCCACTTTAGAAAGCGTGTCAGTGGAGATTCACACATTCATGTGTTCTCTTTTGGATATACCTTTGCAAAATGAGTATTTATCCAGAATGTCAGCTGTCAGAGGAATGCTTTGTGCCCAGAAAAAACCTGTCACACATACTGCATAAGTGCCAAACATGACATGACAGCTGCACAGCCTATCAGGATTAAGTTTAGAGGTGTCTGATGGGGGTGTAGCATTCAACACTGTTCATTGTTTTCCACAGTGCATTCCACTGCCATGGATTGTGTATGCACATTTCTGCTGCTTTTTGGGTATTATGTCTATAGTGTCTTCATCACATCTAGGGTAAGGTACCTAATATCTTTACTCAACAGAATGACGTGTTGACATAACACAGAAAGGAGGGAGAAAGCCTATTCCTGAACTATAGCATGAGTCTTCTGCAGCAGACAGTATGTACATTCTCCCTTAATATGAAGGCTTTGCTAGAAGACTTAGGATGAGATTAGAAGGCCAGTGTTGATTTCTTTAAAGATGGTAGAAAAGTATCCTGAGATCTCCTTGCATGTGAAGCTATCTCCACTTAGTCATTTTTAACTCTCCCTTTTTCTGATTCAGCATCTGCTCTTATTCCAACAGACCCGTCGAAGTATGGTATTTGCTAAACATCTCCGTGTAGCGGGAGATGAGTTTAGAAACAAGTACCTTCAATCCACAGATGAGGCAGACAGGACTCATTACAATGAGGACTGGTCACAGATGAAGGTAAAATTGTAACAGTTAGTTTCCCATAATGGATGTAATAAATTGTTTTTATTTGCTGTACACTGCAGGGAATATTGGAAGATATGCATGAACCTCACTCTCTGCTCAGATCACAGTGGACATGTTTTTTCATACTCTTTCCTCTTCTGTGTGAGATGAGTTACTGGAAGGTGTTGAGATATTGCTGGCTGATCTGGGTGCTAGATTTCTGTTACTCTCGTTTCACTACAGGAAACTTAGATTTCTTCTTGTGTTCAGCATCATGTTTGGTCGTAAAGTTCAGCTGCAAACTGCCAGTTGGGGGTTTGGACAAGGAGAGCATTCTTTGCTTACAGAGATTTTGTACCTTGATTTCTCTTGTACGATGCAGGCCTCTGAAAATCAAAACACTATAAATTGATGCCTTAGAATTACTTTCTGCATCTTCAGTAATTCAATGCCTTATGCAGAGATTATGCATTAGAATTCCCAGCTCTTTATAGTGTGAATGAATAATAGCACTCTTAAAGTATATCGATCTTTCTCTCTTAGGTTAAGATGGGCACAGCTCTAGGTGGTCCATACCTTGGGGTTCATCTCAGAAGGAAAGATTTCATCTGGGGTCACAGAGAAGATGTGCCTTCCCTGCACGGAGCAGTAAAGAAGATCCACAGCCTCTTGGAAATGCATAAACTTGAAAAAGTTTTCATAGCCACTGATGCTGTTGAGGATGGTAGGCAGATAATCATTTTAGAATTGATGACTTCTGAGAATGAGTGCAGCACCATTTTTTATAAACAACCTTTATACAGGTTCATATGCCTCCATCATTAAACAGGGAATTGAACAGGATTGGACAGCTAGCTGTTTCCTTCAAACATCAGTAGTTGGTATCTGTAACGCGAGGGAAAGCACAACAATCACAGTAAAGCTGCAAGATCCCAGGCTGCAGTGAGTAAGGACTTACTCAATCACCACAGCAGTAGGTACAGAAATAAATGAAAGAAACTGCTCACCCTGAAAAGGCCTCAAGTATGCAGAGATATCCAGAGAGATGTCCTACCTCCACTGCCAACTCTTAAATGAGATCTGGGAAGGGGTGGATCCTGGCTCCACCCCTTCTGGTCACTCAGGTGCTCCTGAGCTCCCCTGGGTTGGTCCTGCTTTCCTACAGGTGCTCAGTAGCTGTTTCAATGATTTCAATGCTAAGTCAATGCCATGACTTAGCATTTCCACTACAATATCAGAACATTTGTTAGGCATTTCTTACAGGAACTCTGACAGTCTTTACAATGGGAGATTGGGAATTCGATAAGTAACATGCTATCTTTGCCTGTTCCTCTTCATCTTCCTTCCACCCTACCTTTTTAATTTGCTTTTTAGAGAGTCTTGCATGCTGTTGGGAAGAGACTTCTGAAGTCTTCTACCCAGCCACCCATTTGTCTGTCTTCAGTAACCATCTGGGGCGGCCCTGGCTGTGAAGTCTCCTAACGCTGGGAGTTCCCCCAGGGTTGCACCTCCTTTCCAGTACTATGTAGGGATGTGTTTAAATACACAGTGTTAGAATACCCCTGCAGGGAACTGTGTCTGTGAACTTATCTTCGGTTTGCTGTCATTACAGTTTCCCTGTAGGAGTGAGAAGGAGACTAGTAGCTGTGTCCATTATACCTCACATAGGTTTCCTTGACCTGCAAGATTTACCCACCTTGGCACCATGTCTTACTCACTGACTCCAACCCTTGCTTACTATACTCTGATAAAAGTTTGTGAAATGTGTTGTACAGTTTGTCGTTAGGTTTCAGATTTGCTTGCTTTATAACTGTTCACCCAAAGTTTCTTTAAATACTAAAATTTTATGACAGCAGCAGATTGCACTTTCTAACATAAATGTTTGTTTTTCCCTGTTTCAGAGATTGAATTGCTCAAGAAATTGGTGCCTGAGATGGTGAGGTTTGAACCTACTTGGGAGGAGCTAGAACTGTACAAAGATGGGGGAATGGCTGTGATTGACCAGTGGATCTGTGCACATGCAAGGTAGTGAATTTGCTTTTCTTTGGGCCTAATTTTACTGTCACAAACATGAATATTGTTTTTGACCCAGATATAGTTGTTTACAAATCTCTTACTAAAATTCATTGGACTGAAATCTGTTACTTGTGTTTGAAAAATGAATTAGCTTCAGAAACCCGTTCTGATTTTTTCACAGGTATTTTATAGGCACCTCAGTTTCAACATTTTCCTTTCGGATTCATGAAGAAAGGGAGATCTTGGGATTTGATCCAAAAACAACTTACAATCGATTTTGTGGTGAAAAAGAGAAAAACTGTGAGCAGCCAACTCACTGGAAAATTATATACTAGTATGCAGAGAAATCCAAGGACTTTATACTGGTGAGCTCAAAAGAAAAAGGGAAGTCTATGGGGAAGAACATCCCTTCAATGAAACTAGAACTCAGTCCTCACCTTTCTTCTGTGATTCTTGCTGTTTACTTGATGTTTGGGCTTTAAAACATGAGCAATATTTATCCTCTTATTTGGGCACTGATGGGCACAAGGTAAACACCTGGGAGTCAGTTCTCAGTGTAACTATGATGACAGGACACAACACTAGACACTGCACTGGAGATTTGAAAGGCAAAGCTTTGCTCTGAAATAGTGAATTAAGTCAAAGTTCTCTTTGGAGTACTGGGGAAGAAGGGCATGAAAGTTTAACATCTACAAATGTAACATAGCTGTAGTCAATACTGCATTTCTGTCTTTACCTGATTATTTTTTGTTAAGCTCAGTGCTTGCCTCTGATTGCAAAAACTACAGCTCATATGCACTATGTGAGTTGCAGATTGTGCACAAATTCTGCAGTTCCCTAGGAAAATCTTTCCTTTTCAAATAGTAATTTGTGGACATTCAAATTTTTTTGATGCAGTCAGTACTCAGTAATAATACTGTGTGAGAACCAACTGCTTTTCCTAGCAATTTCAGTGGGCCTGTACTAAGAGAGGCACCAAGATTGGGTTTGTATGGTGGTGAAGGAAACAAAGGAATTTTTCCTCATCCTTTGAAGGGTCAGTTCAGTCAGACTGATGCACATATCTTTTGAGTATTACTCAGCTGTTCAACTAACAGAGATTAGTTACTAGACACAGTCACTAGACTGTGGTGCTTTGCTAGGGAACATATTGAAAGGCATTTCATGTTTCCATGTCAGTTAAATGGATTGTCCCGCTAGTTCATCAAAGGAATTTCCTGCATTTCTGCTTTTATTTTTCAAAAGTGAGCAAACAGAGGAAAATAACAGAATAAAGGTCATTGGACCTCAAAGTGATGTTTATACACAAAGCAGAAATCTTGTAGATAGTGCTGTGCTCTGATGGAGATGGCTGGCTGGTAGTACATGGGAGGAGCACTGTGTTATACCACCAGCCAGAGGGAAAGTGCAGCTTCCATTTGAGAAAAGCTTTGTAAGAACCAATTCTAGCTTGTGCGGTCTCCTGCTACTCAGAATTGACTGGTGGAAAGTATTCTGCTCCATTTTGTGCTTCAAATGTGCGTCTCTGTTAAGCAAGATAAACTTTTTTTCAAAAATAGGCCAGGAGAGAGGTTTCAAGAGGTGAAGCAGGCACGTTTCCTAAATCCAGTTTTACTAGATTACCTCTCTGTTAGTGGACCTTTCGCTTGCTTTTTCCTTTGGTTTGAGGAGTATAGATATAACCCTTACACAGCGTGCACCAGGTATTTCATAGATTCTTCCAGACAGTGAGGTTGCTTTCATCTGTGCAACTGTAGTGACAGCCACGAAGATGTCTCAGACAGCAGTAGCAGCAGCTCTCCTGTTTTTACCAGCTTTTTATTTTGTTACTGTGCAGCAGCTGACTCTCACTTGTTACTAAGTGAGGAGCCAAGCATTTCTAAACAGTGCCTTTGCCCATGAAGCTAAGTGTTCTCATTTACCCTGCGTGCCGTGTAAACCAATAGTAGCATTTTACATATAAGGAGTACCTCAATTCATTAAGAAAAATAAAAAGCTTTCTAGCATTTTATGTGTCTTGTCCATTCTTACTACTTTCTAAGTGTGCATTTTACAATTTCAAGACCTATCTATTTAGCAGTGGACTCCCGCATAGGAAAAACTTGGATAAAACCTGCAGCCCCAGCAAGGCTTTATTCATTATCTGTCCCAAGAAGTGCAGTATTAGCAAACGTACAGACAGCATTGGCCTTCTTCTCACTGAGAGACTGCAACTGCGAGGGCTACTCTGAATGTAATGCCTCCTGTTTTATGAAATTGGCCCACTATGTCAGAGGGGAATGCTGGTGGTATGGCAATAGAGGCTGAACCTTCCCACCAGTATTCCATTACATTTTGTCCGGAGTCCAGAGGAAAGCCACTAAAATGGTTGGTGTTTGAAGTACATGGCATATGAGGAAAGAAGGAGGGAGCTGAGGCTAGAGGGGAAAAAAAAAAAAAAAAAAGGGAACTGTTATGTTTCATTACATAAAAGAGATTGTAGGGAAAACAGCTAGGCCTTTTTTGGAGTGCTCAGCAAAAGGACAGGAAGCTGCAGGCCCAAACTGCCACAAGGAAATTTCTGTTTGGAAGAAAGGTAAAACATTTCATTCCTAAGCTGCTCAGCCCTGGGACAGGGCCTGGAGAAGAGCAGTGGGTCTTTGGCAGACCTGTTTCGTCCTCAGAGAAAGAGTCAAAGGTACCAGCAGTTAAGCTCACATGCGAGTAGATTGTAAAGGAATGACACCCACTTTGCTGGCTCAAAGCAGGGATTAGAGAGCAAGGTGACAGCTCCTATGGTCAAGGGCTTCCAACGAGGAAGGATCTTACTGCTAATCTCAGCAAAAAGCTGAAAAAAAGTGACAGCAGTGATTTAAATGGGGGAATTTCCTTGTTTCTTAGGTCCGCAAGGTCTTGAGACACAACTCTTTATCTTTGCAGTTAGAATACATATTTATGCAAACACTGGTATGTACACAAATACATACACAATAGTCTGTGCACACTCAACCCCATGGCCTCTCTGTGCAGCCTGTACCAATACATTTGTTTCTATTACAAGCTTCCCTGTGTTTCTATATTAGTTATCTACTGCCACTGCCTGCAACCTTCTGCGTTAAGGAGTAACTAATTAAATGAAGCAAAACTTGTCTTTACGTTGCAATGGAAAGCTTAGTCAGATGATGTGTATTCTTGGCAATAATTCTGTTAACATTCCATTTTTAGAGTAGGTGGACTTGCAGGTTAAGTTCTCTCTGTCTTGGAAAGTTGACCTGTCGTTGGCTCAGTGGTGTTTTCCTACAACATACAACTCAGACTACAGATTACTTTCACCCAATGCTAAATCTCCTTAAGGTATACACCCGAAGTGTGCCCCAACCTTTTGCATCACCCACAAAATGCACTCAGGTCCTTGGGCAAAGACAATCCCAGAAATGGGTTTGCCTTTTCCCAAGGGCAGAGCAACTCACACTGCCTTCCCCAACTACTTCCCTGCATGCACTTTGGAGACTTTATCTCCTCCCAAAGTTTGTAGGTTCTTTGTCTGAGTAGGATCAGGATAGTTGACTTCTGGTGTAAACTATACCAGTGGCTTCTGCTAAATTTGCATCCCAGAGTTTCCATGTTGTAGCACCCAATGCCCTCAGTATCAGTAGTCCATTTATACCTCCCAACCCTTTCAGAAGCTTGTGAGTAGCCATGACTTGCCGCAGTGCAGCAGCCCAGACAGGCTTACCTCTGCACTGCCAGTTGCTCCACCTCTATTGCTGTAGCCACCCCTACAAAGAAATTACCACCATTCGTGAGTCTGTACTGGCCACTACTCTCTTCAGCAAACTTCAGGGCCAGTTGGATGGTTTTCACCTTTACAAACTGACCCAGCTTGCCTTCCCCTTCTGTGGCTTTCATGACTTGTCATGTGGGACTCCATAAAACAGTCTTCCACTTTTGATGGTTTCCTACAGCACAACAGGATCCATCAGTGAACAAAACATAATGCTTTTCATCTTCCAGTAATACATTGATCATGGGTGTCCAACCTTTTGTGAAACTAACGTATCAGACTGGTGTGATGGCAGTGGTTGCCAGTCTTAGTGAGTTCTCAAGATGTTTGTCAGAGATTTTTGATGAAATATTAGTCTTCCTGTGCTTCAGCCTTGATGATAATTGTTCACAAATGTATGTACTGCCAAAAAGCAATGACATGAATAAGGCGTGCCTGTGAAGAGAGGGATATTTTTCTCTGGTAAGATAGGGCTTATGAAAGTCTGGTAAAGAGACAAATTTTTCTTAGAGTCAAATACCTGATCACAACTCTATACATTCCATGTGAAAACATGCAAGTTCTTTACAATGACTGAAAATGGAGTGGGAAATATGCCAAAAACGATGATTTTTTTTTTGAAATCTTGGAACCTATTCTCAAGTTTCTTTATCAAAATGGAAAGCACAGCTGCGTATTTTTCACTGTTCTCAGGCCTGTGTTTAGCCAATGTATCAACATGCTTGAAATTACTTACCATAACTTGAGCTTGCTGTAATTTAAGTTACATTTGAAACACTGTTACTATCTGAAAGGTAGCACAGATAAGTTGATTTTCACCTCAAAGACACATATTTAACTCATTTAAGCGAGTGAGTGGTCAAATCCACCAAAAATGCTTAATCTGTGATCCTTTTTTCATCATCACAATCTGGCACAAATTTTCCTTTTGATTCCATAAAGGACTTGATTTCACTTTACAAAGTCTTTGCAGCATTTTACTCCAACTTAGCCACCTTCCTTCTGAACGGTAAATGATGACCCCAGAATCAGCATCCATACTTTTACTGAACTCCTAGAACTGGCAATGATTCATGAAATTCACAGCTTTGATGACGGTTTGTATGACATTATCCATTTTTGAAGCTTTTGCACATACATTTTCTTGTTGTCTGATATTTCACCAAATGTGAGTTACCAGTGGTAATTGCACCATCTTCTATTAATTTTATACGTCCCTTTGTTTTACCGACTGTCACCGGGGCACCTTCAGTAGCTATACCAGATATGCTGACACAGATTAAACAAAATCGCTTTAATGTTTTTTTGTTTGTTTGCTTGCTTGCTTGTTTGTTTTTGCTGCTTTGCACAAATCAAGAGGTTGACCTGTGTCTCTCAGTGGCACCAAAGAAGCCATTTCTTCTGTGACATTATATTCGTTATCAGTACCTGTAATGAAAATGGCAAGTTGGGCCGTATCTGTAGCATCAGCACTTTCATCTACCACCAATGCATGAAGTTTGAAATTAGCAGCTCTACTCTCCAAATTTTTTTTTCAATATATTTCCCTCTTTCTGCAATCTGGTAGGACAAACTGGTTTTAGAAAAGTCCATTTTTTATCGGGATACATTGTATCTGCTGCGCTTTCCATCTAGTGCTTAACAAACTCACCATCAGGAAATGGTTTCTTTTCTTTTCTTTTCTTTTCTTTTCTTTTCTTTTCTTTTCTTTTCTTTTCTTTTCTTTTCTTTTCTTTTCTTTTCTTTTCTTTTCTTTTC
>NC_034413.1:34096563-34113934 GCF_002078875.1 Numida meleagris | reverse complement strand
TCTCCTCTCCTCTCCTCTCCTCTCCTCTCCTCTCCTCTCGTCTCCTCTCCCTCTTCTTTGTGATCAGATTTGCTACCACATAACCAGCTTTTATAACAGAGTCCGTTTGAGTTTTAACCTTTTTAAAAGTATTTTGTTGAGGTGACAGTCTTTTTTTCAGTTCCACTATTTTGTCTTCATGAATCCTTTCTTGATATCCGTGGAATTTGGCAGCACTTTTCTGCACAGAATGTCTTTCCAGGATGCAACTCAGTTTCCTTTCTGCTCCCTGCTGCTCTCTGCTGGAGAGCCCTCTGGACAAGACACAAGGAGCATGGGCCAACTGAATCAGCTGCTCTACAGCAGATGTTTCCCAGCCACCTCCTTTTCTGGAGAAATTCCAGCTCAGCTGGTTCCCTATGGATCTGATGTTTTCAGGATGTTTTTGCTGCAGTTCCTTTACAGAAAAAAACAGTCCAGAGTATTTGCAAATTGACCAACAGGGAAGAAGGTTACGTGAGCCTCTAGTGGCAGACAGGTTGGGCACCACAGCTGCAGGATACATGGAATTTTATCACTAGACAGGCATTCTGGGCCCTAAACACCCAACTGGATAAAAATAAAGGCCTGGTTTTCCTGGAGATATCTGTTACCAGCATGTGCCTGAGCTGCTGCAGTGCAGGTAAAACTACAGGTTTTTTTTTCTGTTGAACTGGATATTGTAAGAACATGGTAAAACACATAGTGCCTGCAAAAAATGAGCTGTGGTTGATATTCTGAGTTTCTCGTTGTGTTTTCCTTCTGTCTGTGATCGGCCGAAAAAGAGAATCTGCACCCCCTACACCCACTGCCAAATGGACTCATGAAACATTGTGACACTGCGATAGTAACTATCTCTGCATTCCTATAATAAATCCTTGCTTTTATTTTCTGCCTTTTTACTATTGCTTTCTTCATCCCACCTCCCATCCCCAGGCCTAGCTAATCAAAACTTTTATAATAAAGTGGTTGGACAAATATTTGACTCATTTCTGACTCTTAATCTCATGTTGAGTATACATATATCACAAACCATCTCACCACCAGTAACTGGAGCTAGACACCATGCGAGTCAAGTCTCTCTGGAATAGGGAGCAGTGGCTACGATTTTGAATCAGCAAGGCCTTGCAAACTGACTATATTGGACATAATCACAAACCTGCCACAGCAAGTACTACACACTCACCAATATTAGAAACAACTACTGTGTTGCTGGAAGTATACCTGGTAAACACTGTTACTTCTCTGAAAAAGTACCTTGACCCTGAACAGGCAAGTACTACGGCATTGTGGTACCTTCTGGAGAACTGAGTTTAACAATGGGAATCACTTCTAAAATAAACTTGTTGGCTTCTGGGCCAAAAGACACAACATCGGGTGATAGAGGATGTGTATCACATCCTCTATCACCCACAAGCTTCTGGAAAGGCTGAAAGGTATACTGGTCTCTTAAAGGCTACACCGAAGACATTGGGTGCTAGGGCAAAGAAACACTGGGATGCAAATTTAGCAGAAGCCGCTGGCATAGTTTACACTAGAGCATCTGACAAACATCCCTGTCCTACTCAAAGAAAGCCAAAGCACAGTCAAAGTGACTGGGGAAGGCAGTGTGGGCTGCTCCTGCCTTGGGAAAAGGTGAACTCATTCCTGAGACTGTCTTTGCCCAAGGACCTGGGTGCATTTTGTGGGTGATGCAAAAGGTTGGGGGTATCAGGTGTGTGCCTTAAGGAGATTTAGCATTAGGTGAAGCTAATCTGTAGTCTGAGTTGTATGTTGTAGGAAAACCCTGCAGAGCCAACTACAGGTCAACTTCACAAGGAACTAGGTGAGTACAGCAATGACTCAAGCTAAGCTGGTGCTGACGTCCAGAAATCTACCATGCTGCTTCTCCTGTCCTGAGTGACCACCCTCGCGGATGAGACCTAAAGCACGGTCAGTTTTTATGGACATGCTGGGAGAGGCCCATCGAATGTGATGAGACTATCTGTATATCTTTGGAGGCTGCCATTTTATGACAGGGTGTGCCAGTTTTTTTTACAGAGATTTTTCAGCTTCATAAATATCAAATTGTTATTGTCTGTCAGACCCCTCTTGTTGTTGTCATATCTCTGGGTATGATACTTGTACGACTCTTGTAGTGCAACAAAGATGGGGAAGGACCTGGAGAGTAAGACATATGAGGGGCTGATGAATTCATTTGGTTTGTTCAGCTTTAAGGAGGCTGAGAGGTGACCTCATTGCAGCCTACAGCTTTTTCCCAAGGGGGAGCTGAGGGCGAAGTGCTGATCTGTTCTCTCTGCTGACCACTGATGGGACCCCAGGGAACAGCATGAAGATGCATCGGGGAGTTCAGGGTTCAGGTTGGATATCAATGAAATGTTCTTCACCAGAATGTGGTTGGGCAGTGGAACAGTTTCCCCAGGGATGTGGTCATGGCACCAAACCTGACAGAGTTCAGGAAGCATTTGGATTATGCTCTTAGGCATATGTTTTAATTTTTAGGTAGGCCTCTGTGGAGCCCAGAGTTGGACTTAGTGTTCCTCAGGTGTGCCTTCCAATTCAGGATGTTCTGTGATTCCATGATTCTGCGTTCTCAGGAATCTCTGTGATTGCCTTTAGACCTGGGAGTATTTCGTTATAAAAATATATATACCTTTATATGCAATAGAAACAATATTTGCAAAATATACTGTGTAACATATATATATGGTTGCCTAAATATATGTATAAATATGTATATTATGCATAGATACACAATCTAGTACTGCTATATGTGTATGTAAGTTGCTCTGAAAGTAATGCTTACTATTTATTTCCATGGAAACTACAGCAGATACAAAGGCCAGAATAACTTTGATAGAGCAAGTTCTCAGCAACAGAATGCTATTTTTCAACACAATCACTACCATTATCTATGCATATGCACCAGAGATGAGCAAGAGTCTGCATGCTGCACTAGTAAAAGTCTGCACTAGAGGAGGTGACCCACTGTTGCTGTCACCACTAATGAAATGCACCACCCACTGCCTCACCATGCTCACATCCCCTATTTGGTCTCCATAAAATTCAGCAGGTGTCAGTGAATGTCAGTGGCTGCAAGTTTTCTGCTTGAAGGAATTCACTGACACACTTTTGCTTCATCAGCACTTCCACGTCAGACACCAATCTGTCAGAGTGCCCCTCTGCTGCCATTTGTCACACAGCAACAAAATGTAATGGACTATTGGTGGGAAGGTTCAGCCTCTACTGCCATACCACCAACATCTGCCTCTGATATCATAGGCCAACATAATAAAATAGTAGGCATTACTGTCAGAGCAGCCTCTGTATATAGATGCATACATTTGTATGTATATATAGAGAGAGAGCTATAGAAATTAAATAGATAGAAATAAAACCAGGTATTAAATGTATAAAACTTTATTTACCCCCTTTTCCCTTCCCCTTCTTCTTCCCCTTCCCCTTCCCTTCACTTCCCTTGACTTCAAAACTGAAGCAGCCTCCCCTGAAGCCTCATTTGGTGTAGCTGTGGTAGAAGTGGTTCAGGGGCACTGCTGAGATGCACCTGGGCTTAGGGCCAGGAGGAAACCACTGTCTTCCTGCCTGCACGTGATCTGACGTGGGCTGAGGTTTATAAACCTGCAGTGGTTTATAAACCTGCAGTGTCTGCCAGGCTCTGGCTCCCAGCACATCACAGGGAATAATGGCCCCTGGGCAACACACCAAGAGCCAGGGACATGTTTGAGTCTCTGGGTTGCAGGTCTGCTGCCAGGACAGGACCTTGTCCCAGCTCCACTCCTGCCAGGAACCCTCAATGGGGCTCTCCAGGGAGGGACAGGCAAGCCAGCACTCCCAGAACTGGTCTCTGGCCCTGACCAAGGACCTTTCCCATCTGCTGCTCCCTCTGGTAGCAAGGCAGGGGCTGATCCCTTCCCATCTCGATGCAGGAATGTCACATCTTGTGTTGCTGAACTTTCCCAACTCAGGAGAGTCTTGGTGTTCCTTCAGGGTGAAACAGTGATAGACCCATGTTCCCCACAGCCAGAGCTGTCCCATTTTGATGCCCACCAGAATAACGAGACACCCACAGTGGCCCCAGTCCCTCATATATGGTCATAAACAGCACTGGAGGAGTTCATTGGAGAGCTCAGTTGCGTCAGAGGGCAGATTACTGCCGATAATGTCTAAAAAGGTGTCTGCTGCTTCAATTGGCTGCTGCCGCATCTGGGCAAGTATTTGTAGATATATATTGCTCTCCTGTTGCTGTTGTTCCCAGGAGTCCCCAGGAGCTATAGCAGTGAGTGGAGCACAGTAAGGCTGTGCCAGAGGACAAGAGACTCAGGATGGGGACAGAGGGACTCCTGTCACATCAGATGCTGTGGCTGCTCCTCTTTGTGCAGCCATGCGGAGGTAAGTTCTCATTCCCTTGTCCCACAGTCCAGGGCAAGCAGGCACCAATGGAGTCTCTCTGGGAAGGGGGTTTCTTTCCAGGCTCCACTGAAACAAGGGGCTGAAAGTGCACATGTCCATGGACTCTGTGCCTTTCTCTGCCCCTCTCTGAGTGGGAGAGGGTATTTCTGTTTCCAGTGCGCCCAAGTCTGTGGCAGCTTGTACCTGGATGGATTTATAGACATCCAGTCCTGGGGCACCGATCTGGTACTCCTAGCTATGCTAGAGAATAGCTCCTAGCACTATTCTCTTGAAGCTGGTGATGGTGGCACTCAGCAGTTCCCAGGGCACAGCCAGCATCTGAGCTGAGTCTCTATACTGCTCTCTGTCCCTGGGCTTGGGGAAGACTCAACCCTTAGGAGGGCAAGTTGGAGCAATGAGGACATGAGGACCCTTGCCAAAGACAGGATCAAGGTCAAGGAGGAGATAAGGGTTGGAGTGATCCTCAGGGTCAACTTGGTGCTCCCTGGGGACATAGAATCACCTGGTGGTGGTGGGTTTGGTGGTGCTGGGGTAGGTGGCAGGCAGGGGGATCTGAGGTCTAGAGGCATGAGGCTATTCAGGAGGTGCCAGTCAGTGCCTTGAGGCCTTGTGCACGCCCTTGAAGGGCCAGGCACGGTGTGTGGATGGGAATGGGGACAGTGTCCATTGGGATGGGAGGAGGTGCTGATGGCTGTGAGGTACTGAATGGCGCAGGAGAGATGGAGCTAGGTACCCGCAGCCCTGAACAGCCCATGAGGAGAGGAAGGACTGCACACTGCCCAGGGTCAGACAACAGGAGAAAGGGCTCCAACCTCAGGGCCTGTAAATGCGGCTGAGCAGCGCAGAACCCAAACCCATAGTGTGGGGTTCAGCATTCTCCTGATGGGTCCCATCTTCATGTTTGAAGGTGTTGCGGAGGTGAGGCTGGCAAATGGCAGTGTGCACTGTGCTGGGAGAGTGGAGGTGAAACACAACAATCAGTGGGGGACCGTGTGTGATGACTCATGGGACATGTATGACGCTGCAGTGGTTTGCAAGCAGTTGGACTGTGGGTCTGCTATTGAAGCTCCTCACTACGGACACTTTGGGTCAGGATCTGGCCCCATTTGGATGGATGATGTTGGCTGTAATGGATCTGAGTCTGCCCTGTCTGACTGCACACACGCAGGATGGGGTAAACATAACTGTTTTCACAATGAGGATGCTGGAGTGACATGTTCAGGTAAGGGACTAGCCTATTCTCCACCTTTGTGGCCAGTTCAAGTGAATCAGTGAGCAGATACCAGAGAACACTTGTGATGAGCTGGGGCTGTCAATTGCTGGTCTCTGGGGAAGGTCCATTGGGAGTCCCCATGTGCCTGCATCCTGCTTGGCCCCAAGGTGGCTCAGCCAACCCTCGGTTGGTGCCTGGGGTAAGGAGATGAATCCCCTACATTCACATCATAGTGTCTGTTGGTTCTCACCTGTCTTCTGGTTGTCCAGGACAATGAGAGTGATTAAAGTGGCCACCTACATCCCTGAGAAGGGTATGAGATGGCTGGGAACTTTTGGATTGTGCTCTGGCAGGCACAAATCTCTTGGCCAGAAGTTTGTCTGAGCAGTGCCTGTGGCTGTGGGCTTTGGGGAGAAGGAAGTCCATAGGTGCTGGGCTGGTTTCTTAGGAGCAGCACGGACTCCCTGACGTGTTTGTGCCATCAGCACCAACCAAGAAGTGCTGTGATGGCTGTGGGGCTCTGCATGTGGCAGCCTTGGAGATAAGGTGGGACATAAGAACGGAAGTGCCAGAGAGCTCACAAGTGTCTTTGGTTGCTCCAGGACCTATTCGACTTTTTGGAGGAGACAACAGCTGCTCAGGTTATGTGGAGATCCATGATGGAAAACAGTGGAAATCTGTCTGTGACTCACACTTTGGTCCCAAAGCTGCCGATGTTGTCTGCAGGGATTTGCTGTGTGGCAAAGCTCTGCTACTACCCAGAGCAACTACTTTGGATGAAGAAGTCAGTCCCATCTGTGACAGAGATCTGCAGTATGTGATGAATGCATCTGTCCTCATCTCCTGCCTCAAGGAATCCTCCATCAACCAGTCCTGCACCCACCCGCATGGCACTCGTGTCACCTGCACACGTAAGGACTCATGGTGGGGTTGCACATGGGATTGTAATGGGGACAGGGAGCAAGGAGGGGGGAGTGCTGGGTGTGAGAAGTAAATGAATGTGGTCGTCTTGCCACACTGAAGTAGTGCAGAAGGGCACACTGTCCCTTTGGCTTCTTCTGGTCCTGAGAAAACCAGAGCACAAACCCACTGTCTCCTCCTCTTCTGTTCCCAGAGTACACAGGGTTCAGGCTGGTGAACAGCAGCAGGGTGTGTGCGGGCAGGGTGGAGGTCCAGGTGATGGGGACCTGGGGCAGCCTCTGTGCCTCCCGCTGGGACCTCTTGGACGCCCATGTTCTCTGTCGTCACCTCAGCTGTGGGTTTGCGAAGACTGTTCCTAAAGGAGGGCATTTTGGGAGAGGAACTGGCCCTGTGTGGAGTCACTCATTCCACTGTGATGGGAGTGAAGCCCATCTGGGTCAGTGCCCAGTGACTGTCCTGGGGGCCTCACTGTGTTCTCACGAGAATGATGCTGCTGTCATTTGCTCAGGTGTGTGCTGGAAAAAGGCTGTGGTAAGTCCATTGGCCCCTTTGTGCAATACGGCCATCCAAAGCTGGGGATGTCACAGCAGCACTGGGTAGAAGCTCTCCTTGGAGATACCCTACAGGGTGCTAGGCTCTCTGGTGCATTTCTGGAGAATCTCTGCTCTCCGCAGGCCTCACTCGCCCCATGTCCTTGCGGCTGGTGGGCGGAGGGAGCCAGTGTGATGGGCGCGTGGAGATCTTCCAGCGCGGGACATGGGGTAGAGTCCTGGATGATGAGTGGGACATGGAGGACGCTAGAGTGGTGTGCCGGCAGCTGCGCTGTGGAGAGGCAGAGGCAGCCTACATCCCACTGAGGGCCAAGCGAGGGACAGGCCCTGTGGGCCTGCGTGGAGTGCGGTGTGCAGGCCATGAGGCCAGCCTGAGTCTCTGCAACACCTCCCTGGCCAACGCCAAGGGCATCATGGAGGATGTGGGGGCTGTGTGTCGGGGTGAGCAGTGCTGCACATCGCACAGGCATGGGACCAGACAGGCAGGCATCCTCTGATGGCTGGGGCTTCTCCCCCCTGCAGGGAGCCGCCGGGTCCGGCTGGTGGACGGGGCTGGGCGATGTGCAGGGAGAGTGGAGATCTACTACCAGGGCCAATGGGGCACGGTCTGCGATGACGCCTGGGACATGGCCGATGCTGATGTCGTTTGCCACCAGCTGAGCTGCGGGTGGGCCGTGGAGGTGGCCAGCTCTGCTCAGTTTGGGGAGGGCTCTGGGCAGATCTGGCTGGATGGTGTAAACTGCTCCGGGACTGAAGCTGCTCTCTGGGACTGCCATGCCGAGGCCTGGGGACAGCATGACTGCGGGCACAAGGAGGATGCAGGAGTCGTCTGCTCAGGTCTGTGCTGGGAGCAGAGCTGGTGACCATGGGGCAAGGGGGGTGGGGAGAGGGGTGAGCCAGGCATGGTTGATGCCAGCAAGGGGCTTCTGCCCGAGAATGTTCTGGGCATGTCTGTGCACAGACATATTGTTTGGCCTCGTGGGGGTATCTGGGGAGCATGGCCACTCCAACAGTGAGGGGGAGGGTGGGGATGAACATCTGGGACCTCTCCATCCCCAGGTGCAAAGAGGACTTGCTGGCCATGCTTCTGAAGCTGTAGGGAGCCCAAGTGTGCAGAGGAATCTCTGCTTTCCAGAGTAGGACCAGTATTTTTTGTACTGGGTCTTTCTTCCTCCCAGAGTTCATGGCCCTGAGGCTGGAGAACAATGATGGCTGCTCCGGGCGCCTGCAGGTTTTCTATAACGGAACGTGGGGGAGTGTTTGCTCCAATTCGATGACTCCCGACACGGTGCCATTGGTGTGCAAGCAGCTGGGGTGTGGGGACAGAGGGACCCTGGAAACGAGCTCACGCTACGACAAGCTTTCTGGCACTGCATGGTTGGATCATGTAGAGTGTGGGAAGAGCAATAGCTCCTTCTGGCAGTGTCCTTCTGCACCCTGGGACCCACAGTCATGTGATGACCTGCGAGATGAGACCAACATCACCTGCAGTGGTAACTATGAGCCACATGGGCACTAGTGCCACCCCAGCTCCTGCTACCTGCTTGGCACAGGCTGGCACAGAGAAAGAGCCTGGAGGGGGTTTTTCTGCCCATGTCAGACCATTCTGCAGCTGGTGGCAAAAAGGCCACTTCAACTATCAGAGCCACATGTGCTCACCAGCAATGCCCAGAGGAAGCAGAGGCAACTCCAAGTGAGGTCTCAGAAGAGACCAGACAGGGTATGAAGAGCCTCCCCTCCTGCTGCTCTGTGATCCAGGCACTCAGTGAGGATGAGTAGTGTGGTTCCCTTTCCAGTGCCATGTGTGTCGCCTCAATGACTAGGGTTCAGCTGCTGCTGTGACCACAGTGAGGTGCAAGACGAGGCCAGCTCTGCTCTCTTCTGCACAACTCCCAGCCCCTTCACTGCAGCATTTCCTTCTGCAGGGAGACAGTCAAGAAGGTCCCTGGTGGCAATGTGCCCCAACTCCACCAGTTGCACAGGTAAGGGCAGCTCCTCCACATGGCTTTTCACCTGGCAAGGCTGTCCCAGCTGTGCTGGCATCTCATGGGAGGTCTTTGCATCTGCAGACAGGGAGAAGATCCGTGCTGTGGGAGGCAAGGACAGATGCTCAGGCAGAGTGGAGGTCTGGCACCATGGCTCCTGGGGGACAGTGTGTGATGACTCATGGGACATACAGGATGCTGAGGTGGTATGCCGGCAGCTGGGCTGTGGCCCTGCGGTGTCTGCCCTGGCCGAGGCTGCTTTTGGGGAGGGTACAGGACTCATCTGGCTGGAGCAAGTGGAGTGCAAAGGGACGGAGCTGTCTCTACAGGACTGCTGGGCCCGGCCAGGGGACAGCGGTGTCTGCCGGCATAAGGAAGATGTTGGAGTGCATTGCTTAGGTGAGTGACTGAGCTGGGCCTTTTTACACACAGTCCTGAGCAGAGCAGAGCAGAGCAGAGCAGGGCCCTGGACCCTGTCCCAGACACCCTGCCCAGCCCTACAGGAGGGACAATTCAGGTGGCACTTGTTGGAAACATGCCAACATCCCCTGTTACAGCACACACTCCCTCTCAGCCCTGCTCTCCTCCTCTGCAGATTCACCCAGGATGACAGCATTCCCCCCACAAGCAGGTAAGGGGTCCTCCCCTGGAACTGAGTCTTCACTGGGCCACACTGTGACTCGCAGCCAGGGTGAGGAGTCTCTTTATCAGGGTGTGAAATGCCCAGGAAGAGGCTCTAGGCTGTTAGGGATGGGGAGGGGCTGTAATGTACCCAGGAGGATGGGAGCTGCTGCATCACCCAGCCCCTGGCCCCCAGCCCCTGCTGCCATGCATGATTGGGGTAAGGGCTGGGGTGTCCTGTCCCTTATCTCTCAAAAGTCTGGTGCATCTGCTGCCACATTCCTTCCCCTGCAGGTTTTCCCTGGGGCAATCTGACTGGCAGAGGGAGAGTCTCGGTGCCTGTTGTCATTTGCATTATCCTGGGGGCTCTTCTCTGCCTGCTATTGGCCCTCCTGGCTGGTCAGGTGCAAAGTGCCAAGGCTCAGCACAGAGGTTGGTCCTGTCCCACTAATTCTGGGGGAGATGCCTCCCAATAGGGCTGGAGGTGCTGGGGAGTGTCAGCAAGGGGCATGGATAAAGTGGGGGGATAGGAGCATATGCTGCTTCCTGTCCCACACCACTCCACTGACAGCCTGGACATTGAGCCCCAGCAGCAAGGGGTGGAGAGAGCCCAGAAGCAGAGGGAGTTAATGCTGGGGCAAGAGAAGAAATGGAAAAGCAACACTGGTGGGGATGGGAGTAGAGAGGAAACACCAAAGATGTTCCTCTGGCTGCACTATGGTAGCAGTGGAGGGGGCTCAGGGGCAGAGAAGGTGCCAGGAGGAGCATGGAGTCCATCACTCTGTTGTCAGGCTACTGTGTTGTGTTGGGAACAGCCATGCTGTGGACCCATGGGGCAGAAAGGGGGCAGCTCCAGGAGTCAGCAGTGGAATCTAACACAGGGACCAAAAAAGCATGAAGGTTGTCTCTGACAGGTTGGTGTGAGACTGATGCTGTCCCACACCAGGTCGTTGCTCTCAAAGGGGATGTGGCAATGGTGCCCACACAGCCAGCCCTGGGCTGACCCCGGAAGCAGGACATGGGGAGAAAAGCAGAGTCCGGTCCCTCTCTACCCACCCCCAGGCCAGACCTGCCTTTGTCCTCAGGCTTCAGGAGAACTGAGGAGCCCTTCCCTGAGGCTGTGTATGAGGAGATCAGATACAACTCTGCATGGGAGAAGCAGACAATGTTTGGTCACTCAGGTGAGTGCAGGCCCTTTGAGGGCACATCTGCATGGACCTTTCCCCTGTCCCTGGCCCAGGGCTGGCCCCAACTGCTCCTGCCAGCACCAGTCTTTCAGCCCCACTACCTGCACATTCCCCATCTTCCACTTCATGAGATTTTACTTCTCACTGTCACCAGATCCCCTCTCCTTCTAGACATCACTATTCTGCCCAGAGGTAATCCAGAAGATGGCTATGATGATGCCAAGGAGGTTTCTGAACCTGAGGATGATCCTGTCTCTGGGCAGGGCCACTGTGAGGTGCTCAGGACACAAGAGGAGGGAGAGGGGCCCAAGGATGCAGTCAGAGGTAAGAAGGAAATGAAATGCAGCACTGCTAGTTACCACATACCATTCCCTGTGCTTGGTGAATTGCTGCAGTACCATGAGCCCAGCCTCTCATGATGGGGAACCTGCCCAGGGAGGTTTCCTTGGGGAAAATGGGTCTTGGACAAGAGGTTGAACATCTCAGGGCCAGTGAGAAAAAGGAAGGAATGTGATGGACAGCCCTGGAGGGGTATCCTATAGAACAAACCACAGTGCTTGTCTTACTTGCTTGCAGGGGTGAGTCTGCACTCCCAGAGAAGTACTGGAGGCACTGGAGCTGATGGGGATACCTTGTTCTTGTCTCTGAGGAGCACTGGCTATGATCATGTTGAAGAGGTATCACTGGCACATCCCCATGGGGACACAAGCACTGTGACACTAGAGTTGGGCGCAAAAGGGTCCCAGGCAAGGAGAGCCCATCCCTGCCATGAGCTTGAGCGTAGTTGCAAGGGAAGAGAAGTTGATGCTACTTAGAGAGCTGTGAAGTCCCTTTTCCCATGGGCAGCAGAAGTAGTGGAGCATTTCCTCTAGTGTTATTATCCTGTTTTTATATAATGTGTCCATATATGTTCCTATTAAAACCCCTCAGAAGTTTTGATCCAGAGCTGGTGCTTCACTGCCCATGTGTTAGTTGGATCTCTGGGGATGATCAAGGGAAGTGCTTTTTGGGGATAGTGGTGTTGGGTTCAAGCTGTGGGGCTGAGAGCCCATGGTCCACGGGGAGTGTTCCTGCTCACAGAGACATTTCTGTCACTCCTACCAGAAGCAGAGTTCAGCAGCTGTCTATAAGATGTCATGATGCTCCTCTGATGGAGGGTCCTTCTCCTGCTGCCTTAGACCTTCACTGGCACTCCAAACATGGGGAGATCATTCCCTTCTTGTTGTGGGAGACAGAGGAGGGAGTAGCCAAGAGGATGGTCTTAAGCTGCAGCTTGCATATCTGGAGGAGATGAACACTGCAGCCTAAGACCATTGTCCAGCCCCTGTTTTGGAGAAGGTCCCGTCCCAGAGCATGGCCAGATTTCCATGGAGAGATTTTGCACTCCTCTCCTGAAACAGGCACTGCTAGAAACTGAGCCTGAGTCCCATCTCCTTGGTCAAGGATTTCACCTGCCACAGAACAGATGAACAGAGAAACCTCCGCTTTGGGAGCCAAGCAAGGAGAAGTGTTTGACACTTGGGTAGGACCTGGTACCCAAACTGCCATCCCTACTCCTGCTGCCAGGTCTCCACATGCTCCTTTGCTGCAGTCTGGAAAGTGCCTTAGGTGTCTGCGGCAGGACTCCCTGCAGGGAACAGCCACAGCTCAACAGCACTGCATCAGCATCTGGCCCTCAAGCAGCAGAGGGGATGAGGCAGCTCTCTCCAGCACTTTCTCCCACAGCAGCATTGCCCTGTGTCCTTCTGTGAGACCCTCCACTCCCAGGGTAACCCTAGGAGGCTCTAGGGGGTACAAGGACTCAGGCACCCCTCTGCCTCTGATCCTGGAACCCCCCTACTCATGGCCCCAGCTTTGAGCCTGCCCCTCCACCCAGCTCCAGGTCCACTCCTCCCTGTGTAGATGCAGGACTGGAGCCTGACCCAAAGTGAGTTTCCTGGGGTACAGAGTCTGTGCTCATGGTGCTCAAGTCCATCACTCATCAAGAGGGGTTTCACTGTGATAAATCTGCTATCCAGTAGGCTTTCTGCAGCCAACTCTGTCTCTCATTTGGTAATGGGGAGCAGTGCAGAGGGTTGGGATCTCAACACAATGCCCCTCAGACGGGTACTGGGTTGCTGCAGGAGCAACCACAGGCCCCTGACCTACTTCCGTCAGCCACTCTGTCCTATCTGAGGTTGGAGAGCAAGGATAAAAGACAGCCTGGAGATGCACCACACTACTCTTTCACTCTCCTTTCTCAGAAGGACAGGGAGAGGAAAATAGAATGAAAAAATAAATCATGGGTTGAGATAAGGAGGAGGTTTTTTTATTGAAAGGCAAAAACAAACAACAGAAAAAGCAAAGTCTGTGTGGAAGCAAAAGGAGAAAAAAAATTATCTTCTTCTCATCAGAAAGCAATGTTTACCCACTTATTGGGAAGAAGGACCTTAACATACATATAGTGATTGCTCAGGAAGACAGATACTTTCATAACTGATTATTGTTACAGCCAGCACAAAGATGCATACATTCTCAGTACCCCGTCCCTTAACAGATATACAGATAGTCTCATCACATTCGATGGGCCTCTCCCAGCATGTCCATAAAAACTGACCGTGCTTTAGGTCTCATCCGCGAGGGTGGTCACTCAGGACAGGAGAAGCAGCATGGTAGATTTCTGGACGTCAGCACCAGCTTAGCTTGAGTCATTGCTGTACTCACCTAGTTCCTTGTGAAGTTGACCTGTAGTTGGCTCTGCAGGGTTTTCCTACAACATACAACTCAGACTACAGATTAGCTTCACCTAATGCTAAATCTCCTTAAGGCACACACCTGATACCCCCAACCTTTTGCATCACCCACAAAATGCACCCAGGTCCTTGGGCAAAGACAGTCTCAGGAATGAGTTCACCTTTTCCCAAGGCAGGAGCAGCCCACACTGCCTTCCCCAGTCACTTTGACTGTGCTTTGGCTTTCTTTGAGTAGGACAGGGATGTTTGTCAGATGCTCTAGTGTAAACTATGCCAGCGGCTTCTGCTAAATTTGCATCCCAGTGTTCATAGAATCATAGAATATTTTGAAGGTATTCACAATCAACAAGTCCATCTCCTGGCTCCACACAGGATCACTCAAAAATTAGATACCTTCCCCTCTAGACTCTTCACCATCTTTGTAGCCCTCCTTTGAAACTCTATAATAGTTTTATGTCCTTTCTGTACTGTGGCACTCTAAACCGCACACAGTCTCAGACTTCATCCCTATACAGCCTAGTGGCATCCCTATGCTCAGGTTACCTGTCCCTGTTTCCACTGTCTGTGTATTTTCTTCTTGTTCTCCTGTTTGACAAGCAGGTCCGAGTTCAGCCATGCTGGTCTCTTGCTTTCCTTTCCTGACTTCCTACACTTGGGGATGGAAAGCTCTTATGCCCTAAGGAAAACTTCCTTAAAGACCTGCCAGCTCTGCTCCGCTCCCTTGTCCTTGAGGACAGATTCCCAGGGGGTTTTGTTGACTAACTTCCTGAAGAGCTTGGAAGTTAGCTTTCCTAAAATTAAGCTGCCTGACCAAGATCCCTCAAGAGTGTGAACCAACCAGTTCACTCATGTTGGAGAGCAGCAGGTCCAGCACTGCATCCCTCCTGTTGGGGCTCTCTATTACCTGGCTCAGGAAGTTATGCTTGATACATTACAGGAGCCTCCTGGATTTCCTACAGCTTACTATGCTTCTTCTCCAGCAGGTGTCAGGGTGGTTAAAGTCCCTCAACAAGGGGACCCTATCTGCAGCCATCCGGCCAGCTGCCAAGTGAACTGCCTCGTGGTCTAGAAAAATTCCTGCCGTGGCACCAGCCTCTCAGCCATGTTTTTATCAGATGGATTTTCCTGGCCCTCTCAGTATCACTCCCTGTCACTGAAGGGACAGAGGAAAACACCATTTGTACGCCTGCTCTGTCTACTAACACTCCCAGTCCTCTGAAGTCATTTTTATAGCCCTAAAGCTTCTCGCAGCAATTTCATCACTGCCAGCCTGAACTATCAGTAAAGAATAATAATCAGAGGCCAGGAAGCTTTCCAGTAATGTCCCTGACCTGGGCCCCAGGGAGGCAGCAGCCTTCCCTACAGTAGGGTCTGGCCGACATATTGGGCCTTCCTTTTCCCTCAGAAGGGAGTCACCCACCACAGTTACCCTTCCTTCCTTCTTGGTGGGGGCAGTCTTGAGGCATGGAGTCAACTGACGTGCCCTGGACAACCTCCTGGGTGCACCTTCCACCACTTCCTCACTTACCAGTCCCTCAAGTTCCAGAGCCTCAAACCTATTACCAGCTTGACCTGAGAATAATAGAATCCACCCAGCAGCACGCCATGGCTTCTCTGAGCTCTGGTCCCACCATAACAAACATTGTTTCCCATACAGAGCTCCAGTGGAATACACAGATATCCAAGTGTCAGGCTGCAGGGTGTGCTCCACTCTTACTCCAGCAGTGAACAGACAGACCTGTGGGAGGTGAGCCCAGGTGGAGGAATTGCTGGCTTAGTGACAGAGCTCTCAGAGGAGATGAGAAAGCTGAGGAACGCTGAGAAGTGCAAGAAGCCCTGAGATAGCCTCAGGGCAGCAGAATGCATGATAGGGAGGATTCCCTATCCCTATTCTCTGTCTTGCTGAACACAGTGACCCAAAGGGACAGTGGCACCAGGTTCTTTTCCGATGCAGCTGGCACATCTTCTCAGTGACTGCCACACCATCCAGGAAGTGCATCCACAGCATCTTTATGAGGATCTTCGGGAGACAGTATTCAAATCCTGTATTGCTTTTGGCTGGTAAATAGTTAGTTCTTCATAAAAGCCACTATGGTGCTATCTGAAGGGTTGGTGACAAAAACATTGAGAACACTGAGGTTTCAGCTATTGCTGACCAGTGCTACCACAATATCAAGGTCTTTTCTGTTTTTCTCATTGCTCTCCTGGCAAGGGTGAGCAAAATTTTGGAGGGAACACAACCAGGACAGTTACTTCAAACTGACTAAAGGGATATTCCATACCATATGATGTTGTGCTCAGCAATAAAATCTTGGAGTAAGAAGGAGGAAGGGGAGAAGTCGGGAGTTAAAGTGTTTGCCTTCAGAAATAACCACTATATTTGATGAATCCCTTCTTTCCTAGAAGCAGCTACAAATCTGCCTGCTGGTGCAAAGTGGTGAATATCCTTGTGTTGTTTTGCTTCTATGTGCAGCTTTTTCTCTAAACCTGTTAAACTATCTTTATTTCACCCATGAATTTTCTCCATTTTCCCTTCTGATTCTCCCCCATCCCACTGTGGGATACCTGAGTGAGTAGTTGTGTGGTGCATGGCTGCCTACCAGGGTTAACCCACCGCAGCACCTTACTGAAGTTAGTGCAGACATATATCCACTGCTCCCCCCTTTTCTAACAGGCCATTCAGACTGTCATGGACATTTCACAGGTTAGTCAAACACGACTTCCCATACAATAAGCCATGCTGATGACTCTTGATAATTTCTCATTCTTCCCGTGATCAGAACTGTATTCCAGGGTTAGTTAATGTCACCCTCCTAGGGATGGGATTTTTACGAGTCATCCTTTTTGCCCTTCTTGAAGGACTATTTAACTATCCTGCAGTTGTTTGGCACTTTTCCCAGTTACCAGGGACCTATCAATGTTTATCAGTTTTCTCCACACTGAAATCAGCCAGCTCCCTTAGAACTCATAGATACATTCCATCAGAGCCCATAGACTTTTCTGAGTTCCATTTGCTTAAGAATTTCCCAAGCAGATCCTCTCCACTAAAGGCTATGTTTTCCTTGCTCCAGTTTTTTCCTCCTGTTTTCTGAGACCTGGGCTTCATGAAGGTTGGTCTTGATGGTAAAGACTGAAGTGAGGAAGACATACAATACCTCAGACTATGAAGAAAATAAACTCTGTCCCAGCTGAAACTAGGACAATATTCACCCCTTATTCTACGCCGTTTGCATCGTATTCTATACCGTAATCAGGCCCTACACTTTCCTGTACATCCCAAATAACTATCATCACCTTTCCTGCTTTTGATATACACTTAGATATTATTCTCGTAGTCTGTGGGCCATCCCTCTAAATCACCCCCATACCAGAGAGGATTTATCTGCTTGGCTTGCTTAATTGCAGCACATGGATAACCTGTGCAATAGTGCCCATGGTCATCTACTCCGAGCCCATGTGTATGTTGCATCTCTTCCTTGATAGCATGGGCTGTCACGGGCCTACCAGGCTGGAAATAATTTACTCTTATGCTGGCAGTCCAACACCTACCTGAACCAGTTCAGTCCATGGTATTTTTTTCTTTTCTTTTCTTTTCTTTTCTTTTCTTTTCTTTTCTTTTCTTTTCTTTTCTCTTCTCTTCTCTTCTCTTCTCTTCTCTTCTCTTCTCTTCTCTTCTCTTCTCTTCTCTTCTCTTCTCTTCTCTCCTTTCCTT
>NC_034413.1:34080409-34096003 GCF_002078875.1 Numida meleagris | reverse complement strand
GTCCCACAGAACATCTTAATCTCTTGTTGAGTACTTTAATGAGCTACCCTGCACTGGTGAGCACTAGGTCCAATAATGCTTCTCCTCTGGTCAGTTTGTCCCACACCTGGACCAGGAAGTTATCCTTGCCACACTCCAGGAGTCTCCTGGATTGTTTACAGCCTGCAGTGCTGCTTTCTCAGATGACATCTGGTGTTTGAAATCCTCCATCAGGATGAGACCCTACAAATATGATGTTTCTTGTAGCTAAAGCAAGAAGGCTTTATCAGCAGGCTTTATCATGAAGCCTGTAGTGGATCCCAACCAAAAGATGCCCTGGATTTTCCTACGGGTAAGCTGAACATTTTTAAGCAATGTGCCCTCATAGCAAAGAAGGCCACCAGCATCCTGGGCTGCTCTAATAAACGCACTAATAGTACAGTGATGGAGGCATTCCTTACCCTCTACTCAGCACTGGCGAGACCACACCTGAAGTGCTGTCTGGTCCTGGTCTTGCCATTAAAGAAGAAAACTACTGAAGCAGGTCCGGCAAAGTGCCATAAAGATCATAAAGGGACTGAACTACCCTCTGTATGAGGAGAGGCCTAGTCTGCTGGGAGTGTTTATGTTGGAGAAGGGAAGGCTCATGAAAAATCTTATCAATGTTTATAAAGACCTGATCAGAGGGAATGAGGATAAGGGAGCCCAAGTCTTCTCAGTGGAGCCCAGTGACAGAACAAGAGGTACTTTCAAACTTTGGAACAGGTTGCCCAAAGAAATTAGTTAATCTCCATCCATGAAGATATTCAGAAACCATCTCGAAATTGTCCTTGTCAGCCTGCTCAAGGTGACCCTGCTGGATTACATGATCTTCAGAAACCCTTTCCAACTCCAACTCTTTTGTGAGTCAGTGATTCTATAATGGCAGTATTTCTGAGAACTTTTCTGTAGTATCTTTGCACCAGCTAGGCTTCAGGTCCTGAGGAGCAGAGCCTCATTTTGAGAATTACCCCAGCTACTGTGTAACCTTAAGGACCAGGGATTACAAACCGCAGCAGTGCTTCAAAACAGAATTGTCCCATATTCTAATTCAACTATCCAACCACTTCTTACCTGAGGATTTAAATCAGAAGGGACATACGGAGGTGTCCACTACCATGATCTTCTCTGAGCAGTGATAACTTTACTGTTAGATCAAGATAGTAAGTGCTTTCTTCAGATGGGTTTGAACATCTCTGGGCCTGTGAATCACTGCTCATCCACTGTTGTAGTGGCTGTTTCTACTGTATATACATTGGAGGAATCCAGTGTCTCTATCTCAGCAGAAGAATGATACTGATCAGATTTCAAAGATCAGCTCCTCTTGGGTGGTTGGGAATGGCCATCCCCATGTTCCCAAAAGTGTTACTCAAGCTAGTGGTGCTTCTCTACAGAGCAAATGGGCTGCAGTGAACATGGAGTAAATCTGCATGGCCTGGTCAGCTTGTGAAGCAGACTAAGCCAGGTCAGAATCACTGCTGCCGAACCAGTCAGTGGTACTTCACTAGGTGAGAGATTAATTACCCCTCAGCTTCACTCCTCTGTGCTTTCTGGGCTCCCACTGTCTTCTCTGAGATTGCAGTGTCCTCTGTTCCCTGTGAATACTGGGTCTTAGTTCTTTACCTTTGTCTGAGTCCAGGGAGGGTGATCTCAGCCTATTTGTGGGGCTCTAGTCACTGCCCATCCTCAGGCTCTCCAGGCAGCTCTGTATTCCCCTTCTGAATGACATTATCTATGTATTACATATGGGAACAGCCCTGAGGATCTACACATAGGACAGCATGATGAAGCATCAAATAGCTAAACAAAAGCAAAGGATGATTGTCAACGGTTTACGGGTGTTCGGCCCGGTTCTGTGACGAAGGGGATGGGGGACCCATGGGCCCATGCCCCGGGAAAAGGGAAAAGAGGGAAAGGGTTAGGAGATGGCCCTGAGAGCAAAGAACAGCGGCAACAATCTGAGGAGAAACAAACTAATTTACTAAATAAGATATCGGAATGCAAAACAACACATTATAATACAATATAATTACAAATTAAGCTGATAAATCCAATACAGAGAGAGAGAATGTCCCAAAATCAAGGTAGGCCTTACTCTACTACCAACGATAAGATGGCTGGAGAGCGAGGTGCTGCCAAGACGAGAGACGGTGGAAAAAGGGACGAGGTCTCGTGATCTGCAAGTTTTTATACTGCGAGCTTTTATCTTTTCCCTCTGGCTGGAAAATGGTAACAGAGGAGCAAAGTACCGTGGGGAATGTAGTAGTCCTTCTCTTCTGAAAACCAGGTACATTCACTACATGATGTTATGATGTGGAATACCAATAACCGAAAATCATAAAACCATGACAATGATGAACCCAAATTCATGGAGATAAAAGTCTGAGCAAGAGAGCCTGAGGATCTGGTGAAGTTCACAGAACTGGTCCAGGACATTGCCTGGGCAGACTGTGAGTGAAAATGTATTGGCTATACGTCTCACAACACTGATAATCCCACTACCATAAGCAGCTGCTACCATGTTGGCATAAATTCTGCTGGTCATCTTTATTGTTCCATAATGCAGGGGTTTGCAAATAGCAACGCAGCGGTCACAGGACATGATGGTGAGAAGCTAAAACTCTGCCGTGACAAAGAACAAACATAAAGAACTCGGCAACACATGCCAAGCAGGAGATGGCAGTGGTGTCCCCACTATGGGGAATTGGCCATAGATTTGGGAACAGCTAAGGAGATGCAGCCTAGGTCATGAAGGGTGATGCTGAGGAAGAAGAATTACAAAAGAGTGTGCAGGTGGTGACTGCAGGCTATGACTGCGATGATGAGGCTGTTGCCCAGGAGGGCACAGCCACAACACTCTGCATCCTCCTGCTGTGAAGGACTCTCAGGACAGATGGAGTCCATAGTTATGGACTATATGAACTCCATGGACAATTAAGAAGGTTGGCCCCTAGACCGCGTGCATATATGCGTGCATATATATCAAAAAGCAAGATGGGTGATGGTAATTAGTTAGGAGGTATGGGAATCTGTGGGACCTGATCATGATGCAAATGGTATGGAATAAGGTAGATCACACAGGACAGGAGTATGGGAAAAAAAAAAAAAGATGGGCTGCAGGACCAACGTAGAAGAAGAAAAGGAAAAAGGAACATGGAGCAGGACAGAGGCATAGACAGAGGAAACAAGAGGCAGCCAGCTGGATAGGAGGATAGAGATAGAAGGACAGAAGGAAAAGGGTGGGGTTGAGGGTGGCAGGGAGCAAAACAATGCAAGAGAGAGGAAGGGAAAATGCAAAATGCAAGAATACAGTAAAATAGACGTGAGGGAAGCAGAAGAAATGAGAGAAAGGGAGGGACAGAGCTGGCAAAATCAAGACCAGGGGAGAGGAGCTCTGCAGAAAGACGGAGGAAGACAAAAAGAGTCAGGGAACAGAGCAGAGGGATAGAGAGAGAAAAAAAAGTAGAAGGAAGGCAGCAGAAAGTGGGGGACAGGGAGTGGAACACAGGCAGAGAGAGAGAGAGAGAGAGAAAGAAGTGCAGGAAACAAGCCAAGGTATTGAGAAGAAGTGAGAGATACAGATCAGCAGAAAAGAGATGGAGAAGGGAAAAAAACAGCCATGGGCTGCAGGATAGAGATGGAGGAAGAGCAAAAAGGGCCATGGAGCAGGACAGAGGGATGGAGCAACAAAGAGAGCGGCAGGTAGAATGACAGAACTGGAAGATAGGGACTGTGAACAGCACAGAGGGAAAGGGACTGAAAGAGTGAGGAGACAAAGAGAGACAGAGAAAAACAAGGGCTGGGACTAAGGGATAGAGCAGGACAGAGGGAGTAGGATGCAAGTATATGAAGAAGAATAGAAACACATAGAAGTGGAAAGGAAATGACAGCAAGCCAGGGAGCTGGACAGAAAGACAGTAATCTAGTCAGCTGGATGGACACGCAAAGAGAGAGACAGAGGGATGACAATAAACACAAGAGAGGGAAAAGCAGAGGGGAGGGCAGGGATCTGGCGGGGTGGCAGACATGGCATCAAAATTAATACTTCATACATCTGAGAAACTGTCCTTGCCTTTCCTTTCACAGACAGCTGTCCTGCAGGCTCAACACACAGCTCAGGTATTCACACCCAGGCAGTTATGGCTTTGCAATGCCATGTGTGCACAGGCATTCTCAGAACATCAAGCAGCTTAATAACCTGAACAGCAAACAAGCATTTATTAGAGACAGGTTTTACACTGTTTCCCACAGGATGGGGAGAAATCACTCCTGTCCACTCTTCTGTCTCTTCTACCATCTCTCTCTCACCATCTGTCCCTAGTGCTTCCACTCTCCAGTCACTGCCCAGCCCCGGTTTCCAGGGTAGCTGTCTCTTAACAAGATGTTCTTCCATGTCCTGCTCCAGTTTCTCCTCTCCACCCTATAGCAAGCAGCCCAAGCGCTGTGTCCTACTCACCTGCTCACCTGTGTGGAGCTGCCTGTCTGCTCAGGCAGAGCATAAGTCACTCAGAGGGGTGCACCTCATCCCAGAAGCACCACCAAGGCATCCCACAGCACCTGGGACAGCAGCAACAGAAGGCTCGAGGGCACCATGGAACAGATGAGCCCAGAGAGGGAGAAGGCAGGCAGAGGTCTTCGGGACACAGGGAAGACTTCAAGTGGGGATCTGAGAAGGGACAGGAGCTGACATCCTCAACGGCTCTTTGTTCTCTGAGGACACAAAGGCAGCCTCAGGCATGGTCCACAGGAGACTTTATAGGTGTACAGAGGAAGTGAGGAGGTCAAAAGAAAGCTCTGGGAAACAAGGAGGGTTGTGACAGCACTGGAGGGGTCCTAGGAGGAGCAGGCAGAATGGTCCCAGGTCAGACAGAATGCTCAGGATATATTCTGTGTGCAGCACTGAGGTCCTGGACAGGCTCAAAGCCCAAAAGAGGGACATCTACAATGGGGAAGAATGCTCAAAGTCTTTCAGGCAATTCTGGGGGTCCTTTGGTAGCCACAGTGTTGTCCACATTTCCCTGGAAGCAGAATGTAGTGGTGAAGAACTGATGCACAGAGGCACTGATGCAAGGTGAGGAGACACCACTGTGGAAATACAGTTCCTGGCATGTCACAGAGCACAGTATGGCAAACCTGAGCAGCTAGCAGAGAACTGCATCTCCATGCGTGTGCTGGAAATGAACCTAGCTGAGTGCAATATCCCTGCCCAGTGGGACAAAGAACATGAGGGGATGACAGCACTATGAGAGGACTGCAATGCAGAAGGGACAACACAAGCACAGAGCACACCAAAAACCACCAGGAAAACTTTTGGATGAGAGAAAGCAACACTGAAAACTTGGTGGCATGCCATAAGGCACCCAAAGGGCCTGGGAGCATAGAGAGGCACACAGAGGCTCATCTCCACCCAGACATAAATGAAGGGCCTAGCTCCCATCAAAGGGGCCAGAGTGACTGCTGTGGGGCTCAGGATGACTGCCTTTACACAGCCTCCATTTCTAGGTGGAGCCCAGCTCCAAGCATTGCTTGTGTTGGCCTGGTCCAGATCTCAGGTTGCTGAGAGCAAACCCAGAAGAAATCCATGGTCCCAGAGCTTCCAGGGAAATCTGCACCTATTTGCAGCACAGGGATTCTCTGTTGCTGTGCCAGCTCACTACTGCCTGTGATGTATACTGGGGGAAAGTGATGAGGAAATCAACATAGAGCCAGGATCCAATTGTAACACCATTAGCCATTTATTAACTCATCAGTTGACATGACTTCCACCTGATACCCACACCCCTGTTCAGGGAAGCCTGGAGCCTAGGAGGCTGAGCCCTGACACCAATCACCTCAGTGCTTTCTGCTTCATTTTCCCCTTTTTCAAAGTGGGAATGATGATGATGATTTGACCTGTGCAGCTCTGGGAAGCCAGATACCACCAGCTGGGGGATGGAATGGAAAGAAAACTGAGTGAATCACAGAATTAATAAGGCTGGAAAAGACCTACAAGATCATCCAGTCCAACCAAGAAGCATTCCTCTTTCCCATCTTGGGAAGGACAGATGCCCCTCCCTCTCAGCACAGCCTCCTAAGCAGAGAGCACTTCAAAGGCGTTTGTTGGGACCCACAGTGTAGGCTAGTTCAGGATGAACTGTGGACTGTGCAGTGCACTCCATCACAACGCTGGGCACAGGGGAAGCCCCAAATCCTACACTCCTCCTGCAGCCAGCCAACCTGAGGGTGCAGGACAGCACAAGAAGAAGATAAAGTCAGCCTTGTTCTACCCAGAACGAGAGAGAGTCTGTCTAGATGTATGATACAACACAGCTTGGCAGCTTTCTCTCTGAAGATCATCAGACTGATTTTAAAAGGCACTTTACTGCATATCCTGTGAGGGTGGATACACTTGGCAAGAGCCTTTAAAAGTGGATTCTTAGAAGAGAGTCAACAGAAAGCTGAGTTTCCGTGGCACCACAGCAGCACTCTCCTCCCTGGCAGAGGCAGTTGAGATCAGCACTGAGATCCTGTGCAGGAAGCTCCCCCTTTTCCCCCAATGATACCTAATATAACCATGATATGATACCTAAGGCAAGTCAGGGCCACGGCATAGGTTCAGTCAGACAATGCCATCTTTGAGGTTTTCCCCACCCCAGCCAAGGGTCCGGATTGCAGGTGCTCAGCAAGAGGGCTGTTGGGATGCAGCCGAGAGAAACGCCCGAGTGTCCAGATGGGGAAGACATTGCGGTAGGCAGTATAACTGATGGCACATGATTTGTTGAACACCCCAGCAATGTTCTCCTGAAAGAGAGAGACAGACAGCAAGGTGATGTGGGTGACAGAAGACCACAGCATTCCAGGACACAGTGCTGAGCTCATTATTTTCCTAAGTCCTCCATCAAAAGACACACATGGCTTCTGAGCACACCACTGCAAGGGCTACATGATGCCCCGGACATACGCATCACTGGGGAACAAACTGGAGAGACCAGAGGAGATCCACATACCTGAGGCCAGTCACCATTGGGCAGCTGCTTATCAATCAAAAGTTTGATGCCCCTTTCCAGCACGTCAGTGTCAGGGTACCTGCAAAGCACAAGGGAGATACAATCACTTTTGTCATCTAGACTGTCTGCATACCCTCACTCATGTACGTAGGGAAATCAATCACCTCCCGTCTGCCTCAGGCTTAACTAAAGCGTGTCGAGTGCTTTGGGAAGGCCCCTTACAACTCCAGAGTACCACGCATTACAAATACAGCAAAATTATCCCAGGCTGGTGGCCTGCAGTTGTGATCCAAACCTTTGCTTTTCTCTGGTTCCCCCTCTCCTATCATCAACAGCCTCACTGGCTGGACTACAGCTCTGGCATCATTGCATGAGTGGAGTAACCAAGAAACATGATGGGGTGCATGGCCCACACTAGCAGGACCCAGAGCCTATCCCAGCTTTTCCACACAGCCCAGCTGGTCTCTCCCATCTCACCAAACACTAAAAGCCATGCGATGCCAGAAGTGGAGAAGGCTGCTCCTACCTGACAGCCATGAGCCCCAGCAGGGCCCAACATGTGTTGTGGATCTGTGATGTGGAACTCTGCACATATGTGCGCTGTTCACATGACTCGAAGTCCTCTCCCCACCCGCCATCTGTCATCTGCTTGGAGAGTAGGAACTGGCAGGCTTGGGACACTTCTCTGCATGCCACCCTGCAGGGAAAGGCAGAGAATCAGACAGGGCTAGGTACAGATGAGAGCTAGTGAGTTTGCAGTTTTCCAGCTGCAAACAGAAGCTGTGCTCCACCCTGCTCATGGCAGGGGTTGCCCCAAGAGCTTGAACTCAGGCAGTGAACCCTCTGGTCATATAACAGGTATCAGATTTGGAAGGAGCAGTATCTGGGCCAGAAGAGCCCATGTGCAGCCAGGACATCCACCCAGCCCCAGCTCAGGGTCCCATGCCTGCCCCAGAGCTAGAGGTGGAGGAACCACCTGGCCCTTACTCACCCATCACAATACACATACTGCATACTGGCAAATGCCTCCAGACCAAACCAGGTTCCATATGTGAAGCAAACTCCCCAGCTCCTAGGAGAGAGGGAAAACCAGTACAAGGAACAGGGCAGAGGCAGGCTCTGACACTGCTGTATGTGCAGCAGAAATAGACACAAGTAGGGCAACAGCTTGTCTGCCCTATGGCCTAACTTTGCCCAGCACCACCAGCACCGAGATTGCTCTTAGACTGGAAGAGTTGGATCCACCCCAATCCCTAAAGGAGATCAGCAATCTACATGCTGTTCTCACACACACTACCAGCCATGAAAGACGCCTGTGGTCCCTCTCATGCTGGGGCAGTCACGGGAGAAAAGGGCAGTTGGGCGCGCTGCTTACCCTTCCCATGACCCATCAGCTCGTTGCTTCTTGCGACAGAAGTCCAGGCCCTTCTGCAGAGTCTCTCTGGTCAGGAGAAAGATACCCAAACCAAAAGCAGCTCAAACTCAGGGGCTGCTTCAATAGTGGTATTCATTATTACCCCTGAGGATTTTAAGGGTCGCATGATCAGAGGGCTCAACTAGCAAGCAGACAGATGACCCCATTCAGAATTTCAGAGTCAAATCATGCTCTACTTGGGTACTTTTCTGCCATGTGCCAGCATACAACCAGAGGACCTAGCCTACAGCTGGCTGCAAGATCAAGGCAATTGCTAGGTCAAATGGCATGCTCATTCTCTACTAATTTTCCCCAGCTTGATCCGAAACAGATGGCAAGTGAGATTGGGCTCTAGCATCCTGGGGGAGGGCTCTGGTTTGGATATATCACTGGCATCCCAACACTGAACATGCCAATGGCCACTCCAGGGGCTGCTCCACGCCATTGCAGAGGCCCAGGCACGACAAGGCTCAGCAGGTGCTGTGCCAGCAGAAGACACAGCAGCCAGCATGGACCACTGTTTTCTCCTCTACGCAACTCTCTTTTCACTGCCTCACCTTATCTCCAGGGCTCTGTGCTCAGGATACACATCTTGGAAGTGTCTCAGTGCCTGCATGACAGCTGACGTGCATTCCACGTAGGTATAGTCAATCATGATGTCACCTGTCAGCAGGAGAAGGATATTAGTGAAACAGTGCCTCTCCTGGGCAGCAAACTGAGACAAATGCTGCCAGCTTTTCCCCAAGACCCACAGCACATGTAGGCCACAGAGGGTCCTCGGGCAAGACCTGCCCCTTCCCAGTGGGCAAGGCAACCAAGCCCACATAGCTCCTCATACCAAACACTTCCGAGGGGTTCAGCAGCTCCAGCAAGTGGCCTCCTCTCTTGGTTTCATACGTGGCAAAGCCACCATCTGAGTTCCTCATGCTCAGTAACTGCCCAGACAAGCAGAGGGAGAAGATGGGGATGGCTCATTGACAGTGCCACTCCAGTCTGGCCCCAAGCATGTTGTAAGGACAAAGTCAGATCCATATGGGTTGGCAAATTAACCATGTCCCTAACCACACTGACAGTTAGATCTCCAATCCAGATCATCATATCACGTGGCCTTATACTGACTTAGCAATACCAGATCTAACCACTCATCAGGCCTTCGCTTTTCTTATTTTAGCTGGTTTTAGCTGCCTGCATTTCCCTTGATCCTAATTTTGCAACACTTACCACGTTCACAGCATCAAAGAGGCGCTTAGCTGGGACAGGGTTGGCTATGAAGGAACACTTCTCCTGCAGCAGCATAACTGACTTCAGTCCCTCCGCTGTGCAGTCTGCCACAATCCAGCCACAGTCCCTTGTGCTGAAGGGGAAGCCACCCTAGGGAGGTAAAGAATGACTCAGCACCTTCCTCTGTACTTGCTCTGTTCTTGCACAGGGGAAGGTAGTGTCTCTCAAGCCCCCCATCCCCTCTGCCCAAATCTCAGCTCTGTGTACACATCCACTGGAGTCCAGCTCCAGCCATCGCACCTTGTTCATATGGCGGTAATATTTCTGGTAGTCCGGTGGGTTCTCTGGGATCTGTAGAAGACAAGAAGCAAGAAGGGCAGGTTGAAGCTGCTTGAGTGAAAGGTCATGGCCTTAAGCGATCACAGATGCAGAGCCCTTTGTGACTGCTCACCATCTGTCCTTTACTGAAGGAGGCAGACAGGGAAAGAGGTCAGCTCTGGAGTGGGGAACGCTGAAGAAAAATCACATTTTGGCCTTGCATCAGCATGAGCTGCTAAAGCCCCTTCCTGGGTGCTTTCCTGACAGGGAGCCACGTGCTTTCAAGGGTCTCACCGACAGCACCATGACTAAGACATACAATTGCATCTGAACGAAGCTGCTGGCCAGCAAGATCTGAGCTGTGCAGTCATTGGGGAAGGAATCTGGGTTCCCAGAAGGGTGCTTCAAATGCATGGGCACCAGCATGGAGAAGAGGCAAAGAAGTCTGAGCTCTCAGTTTTCTAGCCTCTCTCAGCCCAAGGCACCCAACTCAAACATCCCAAAGGACTTCACAGCAGAGCCTGGGGCTGGCCAAGGTCCTGTCTAAGCTGCAAAGCTGACTCCCAGCAAAAGGGCATAGGAAACAAACAGCTGTCCCCAAGACACTGCTAGTCCAGCCCTGAAGGAAAGCTCTTCAGAAGACAATAGAGGTATCCAGCAAGGCTCTCACAAGAAGCCAAGACTGCAGAGCCAGCATTGCAGAGACACCACCGATCAACTCAGCTCACCTGGGTGAACCTAAGAAACTCATGGGCGTTCTGAAGGCAGGACATGAACTCAGGTATCTTCTGGGCTTCTGCCTAGAAACAGAGGTGCACAGTCACAAGGAGTTCTGGCCACCAAATGTGTCTCTCAGGAAGGATATGCTAGGACCTTGCTGGCCTCAGTGCCATTAATACCTGCTCTCTGTATAACCCTTCCTGTAGGTTTGCATTCATTCTTCGCTTACTACTTTCATTACAAACCTCTCTAG
This sequence comes from Numida meleagris, assembly GCF_002078875.1. Classification (NCBI taxonomy): domain Eukaryota; kingdom Metazoa; phylum Chordata; class Aves; order Galliformes; family Numididae; genus Numida; species Numida meleagris. The sequence goes on along the minus strand of NC_034413.1, from coordinate 34,085,073 downwards.
TGAGAGCTGAGCTATGTGCTGTTGCTTGCACCACTGAGAGATATTTGCATGGCCAGGTGAGGGGCTTACTTGAGCAATCCCATTACCCTCCAAAACACATGCCCACCAAAACTCTTTCTGCCTTTATGCTGGAGAGCAGTTCTGCATGCTGTTCCTGACAAACTGGAATGCTCTAGGGCCAAGTAGAGCAAGGAGCAAGGACCAGGATTTTACCACAGGTAAATTGACTGTGGCAACAGGGAAATCTAATCTGGCCCATTCAGCAGGTAATGTGACCTGCTTCAAAAGCAGCTGGCAAAGAAGGGCTGTACTATTGTAGTGGACAGTCTGCCTGCCTACCACGGCTGAGGGGCTTTCTGAGGAGAGTGTTTCCCTTATGCCATAATAAGCACACCAGAGGCATAAGGGGATGTGCAGTAGAAGCCCCTCGTATTTGAGGATGCACCACAATGCTGTCTTTTCTCAAGGAGCTATGCAAACTTGAGGGATATCTTACCTCCAGGAAGGCCTGGATGGCAAAGGCAGTGTCCCAGAGCTGGGATCCATTTGTACCCTGAAAGAGAGAAAGTGAATAGCTCCCCCCACTGACACCTGTGGGGACTCCAGGACAGCATATTCCTCCTGCATTAGTCCTTCTGTTCCCTCTACCCTGCATCTTGGTTTCATGTCACTCAGAACCACTGCTGATATGCTGGCACTGAGGGGTGGAATACAGAAGCTCAGAAACAGCAGAGGGACAAGAAATGAGAAAGCTGCTTTAGCCTGCTCTGTGTATAGCAAGAACAGGAGAGGACAGCAATTATGAGCAAAGGGACACAACAGCCACAAGATAAGCACAGCTCAGTCTGCACGCACTATCAGAGCCTCTGAGCAGCAGGGCAGGCAAGGGACTTTCTCCTTCCCTTCTCCCAGGACCCACAGGGATGAAGGGGATGGAGACCTACAGCTGCCCCCTCAGCCGATGGCCAGAGAGGCAAACAAGCAAAACACACACAATGCACTCCTGGCACCGCCAGGCAGACAAGGCCAACAGGCACTGAAAATGAGATGCCAGGAGCTATCCCATTCAGCAAGCCAGGATCCCTCTTGGTCACAGCTGGTCTCCAACAGCATCTCACCTGCATCTTCATGCCATCAAGGCCCAACCTGTGGGAAGAGAGAACACAGCACTGCAGCGCAGGCATAGCAAGAGCATCAGGAAGGGGGCTGGGAGCCACAGTGTGCCAACATCACAGGGATAAGAATCCCATGCCACGCCAAGTGGGTCACACATATCATTACCAGAGGTAGTCGGGGATCCTGGAAACATGCTCCTGAAAAGCTGGGGAATTCTCCCCATCCACAAACCAGCGAACCAACATGTTGATGGTCTTGGAAATCTGCCAAGATCAACACTGTCATTGCTCTGAATGTAGCACCTTCCAGCCCCAGACACAAACACCCCTACCACCCAGCATACAGCCTTCTAGAGGCCCTGGGCTTTACTCTGACAAATCCATCTGTGGCATCACTCTAAGTGTAGCTGAGACAGCACAGCAAGTGCCAAAAGATTACTCTAGGGCTTATCTTCAGATCGTGACCTTGAACCACAAGGAGAGGTACCCTTTACTAGGACCACAGCTGTCCCCATCCTCTCTGCCTGTGTCCTGTTAGCACTAAAGTCTTGAGCATTATGAACAGCAAGAGTGGTGCCTGAGCAAGATACAGAGGCTACAGTTACACACCACAACTGCAAAGTGCTGTGGAACCCCAGGCTAGCTCTTAAAGAGCCAAGGGCAAGAACGTGACAGGATCAATATCAAGTGGCCTACTGGACCAATGCTGATACACTTGGTGAATCTGTCATCAGCTTTGATGTGGTCATACAGTTCCGTGATGGCTCGCTGCCGCAGGTAGGTGCTGTGGTGGGCTTCGTACACATTCATGACGGCTGGAAAACAGAGAGACATGCAGTGAAATATTTACGCCATGTGGCTAGATCCACTTGCTGTTGCTGGCTGCACTACTGCTCACATGATGACGGGCCAAGGAAAGAATGGGAACTGCTCTGTCTCAGGATGGCCTGAAGACTAGGGCACAAGGCCCTGCTGCTATCATGGAACTCAAGGCCCAGGGATCACAAAGCCAGTGCCTCCTTTCCAACTCCAGGGCACTGCCAGTAGCTAACAGCAGACCTTGAAGGGCCCTCATGGTACAGGACAGCTTCAGTTCCACCATCAGCCCACTCAAGGGCAGTCTCATGGCAAGGGCCCTACCATCTCATCCAGCACCATGCTCACCGTAAGCGATCCCCAGAAGCCAGCTATGTGGAGTGTAGACATCACAGGCAGCCACGTTGTTCCTCTGGGCCGGCCAGTCGATGCTGGCATAGTCTTGCACATACAGCTCCTGGCAAAAGACAATACAGGTCATCAGCCTGGCAAGCTGGGAACCAACAACTAGAGGCAGCTTGCTGCATGAGGTCCACTGCCTGGACTGCTCTGTCCATGCAGGCATGAGAGATGTTGCTTCATGAGCCAGAGGCTGGCCCCAGTGACACAGTAGGCAGCCAGGGAGCCATGAGTCCTTGCTGGGGAGCCCCCCAGGGCCAGCTCCTCACCTGCTGCAAGCTCCGGATGAGTTCATCCTCTTCTGCTGACAGACGCTTGGCATAACAGTAGCTCATGGGGAGGTAGACCTGGCGGCAGTGGCACCAGAGCCGAGACGGATGGGCTGGGAACCACGTAGGTAGCAGCCTATTTGCAAGAGAAAAGGTGCTCCTGTGAGCAACAGGAAGGGCCAAGGGAGGCACACAGCAGTGCTGTGCTAGCAGGATGCCAGGGGCCCCTGTGCCAGGCCTTCTGCTCCTGGTACAGCTGCAGAAAATATGGCAACACCCACACAGATTGGCCCTGCTTGCACTCTTCAGGGATGAGCCCTTCCTGCTAGGGCCAGCAGATACTGTTCCTGGCCCAGCTCAGGCAGAGAGCATCCCAGGTTCAGAGAGGAAGGACAGAAGTCAGTTCAGGGGCTCCTCTCTTCTCCACATTACTTTGAAGGTGGAGGTGCAGACTGATAGCTGAACGCATCCCATGACAAAGCCCCAGCAACCCTTGGCACCGTGCAGCCCCTGACCATCCCCATAGAAAATGACATTATGCTTTCCCTCTCTGACAGCCAATGATCACTAAGGCCTCTCTGCGTGACCGCAGAGGGTTAGAGCAGGCAGCCTCACACATGGCGAGCTCTTTGCTGTTAGGAGCAGTTATGCTTGGTCACAAGAGCAAAGGACCCTGTGGATAAAATCAACAGGGCTGAGCTCTTGCATATCCCTTTGGTGCAGCATTTGGTGTTGTGTGCCCATCAGCTGCTCCTGCTCCCAGCCTCCCAGCAGACAGGCAGCCTGAACAGCCCCAGCTCTTGGCCATGGCTGGAGTCAGCCCAGCACATCCAGTGCCTTGGGCAGCTCTGGGCTGAGACCATTGGCAGGACTGACGACATCCCCGCACCCACAGCAAAGGCAGCATAATACCACATCTCTGGGAGCAGCGTGTTCATCCCCTCCCAGCTGTAGACATTGAGGACAGCCAGCCAAAACTTCCCCCAAGAGGGGATCCCCACAGCACCTCCTGTAGAGACAGATAATAGCTTTCAGAGTGATACAGCTGTGCCCACTCCCTGCTTTCTCCCACATCCCAGGGTTTGCCTCTTCCTGTGTTCAGGAGCATGCTGCTCTGGCAGAGACACCAAAAAAAGGCAGGTAGCAGAAAACAGAGCAGCCTTCCCCATCAGTAGGTGAAGATCCAGATACCACCAAGGGCAAGCAGGTCATCTGCTACCCACTGTCCCCATGCAGCTGGGCACAGCCACGCTGACCTTTGCTGTGCAGGTTGACACGGGCCCGCACAATGTCGGGGTCATCTGGGCCAAGTCCCAGGATCCTCAGGGCTACATAGTTGAGTGCTGTGCCAAACACCGTCGATTTGTCTTCCACATGCCTGCCACGCACACACACAGGCAGCACAGCATCAGACATGGCCAAGGTGTGGGGCTGAGGCAGAACGGCTGCGAGAGACCCGTATGCCGCATCCCAGCGCAGCCCCGAGGGCCGCCATCCCGGAAGAGCCCCCCCCGAAAACTCACAGGCCCCAGCCTCCGTCCGGGAGCTGCACAGAGCGCAGGTAGCGCACCATCTCCCTGCGGAAGCCATCGGGCAGCGGGATGCGGGCGGTGTGACAGACGATGAGAAGACCTGCGGGCGGAGGAGAGCCCGTCACGCCGAGCCGGGCACGGCGCAGCCCGGCGGCGCGGCGGGACCCACCTGGCAGCAGGAAGAGCGGCCCGCCGTAATCGCCGGCCCAGTGACCGTCTTCGGCCTGTAGCATGGCGTAGAAACGCATGCCGTTGTGGGCGGCCTCCCGCGCCGTACCAGCGGCCGGCAGCGTCCGCAGCAGCGCGTCCTGCGGGGGGATGGCGCCGCAACTCAGCCGGGCGCCCCGTGCCGCGCCCCGCGCCCACCGCCCCGCGGCCCCACACCGTGTCCAAGCCGAGGCTGTGAGCCTCCAGCGCGGTCTGCGCCCGCCGCCCTTCGGCCGCCACCTCGTCCTCGCCGCCGTCACCCGAGTAGCACCAGCGCTGCCGGCCGCCCTCGCAGCGCAGCCGCCAGGCGGGCAGCGCGGTGGCTG